>NW_027098418.1:0-60000 GCF_019320115.1 Miscanthus floridulus | reverse complement strand
GCAGCGACGACGACGAACAACCGCAGCGTCGCCGCCGTCTTAGGCGTCCATCCCATTGCCCAGAAGCCAGGCCGCGTCAGCGTTCGACTCCACTGCACGCAGGCAAGAAGCCAGGAAGTCTGAGACCAATCAAGAATTGGATACACTGATGAAGCGAATGGTTAAAGAAAAAGGGAGATCAGGTCACCTGATCCCGACGGTCCCGCGGCACGGCGGCGGCGCCGCGCGCCGGGGGGTGCTTCTTGCGCCGCCAAATGGAAGTGACCCGCGGCAGCCGCGCCCACCTGCTCCGCATGAAGCGGACTATCCTGCTGCCACGCGGCGGCGTCCCGGGCTGTGTGGCCGCCGCCGGGCGGTCGCCGCATTGGGATGTGACGGAGAGGAGGAGGCGGCGGCGGAGGCGGAGCAGCAGGGACAGGCGCTCCCCGCCGCGGCCCCACCCCGGGAGCAAGTTCTCCGCGGCGGCGCGGATCTCCAGCCCGCCGCGGTGCTTTAGGCTCAGGGTCACCGACCACGCCGGAGGCCCAGGCGGCGGCGACGACATGAGGGAGGCGGCGGTTCGGCCGCCGCGACTCTGCTTCTCCTGTGGTAACGGTCGAGTGGCCAAGGTGACCGGCGCGGGGCGTGTCTCGAGATCTGGGCCATCCGAAGCGTGGCGTCCAACCAGTGCGGGTGCTTTTGTGATTTTTTTAACTGAGTTTTGTTTTTTAAGAAAAACATCGATGGGACCTTAATTAATATTAACTAGGTTGGTCAGTACTCATTACTACTTTCAGCCTCTTTTCACGCACATGCAAGGAACTGATAAGTCATAAGTGTTCAAATTTCAGTTCAGTTTTGTACTTTCAATGCACATAGTTGCTCATATGGTAAGTAAACTTGATAATATTTTGGTGTGAATTCTGGAACAAAATACTTCCAAGCAGTCCTGTTATTCCTTACGATAATGCTTTTTAGCGGGCGTCCGCCCCGCGTCGGACGCGCTAGTTGCGAAAATCCTCCCTGCCGACCAGTCGGACAGCAGCCGCGCGCCGACCCCCCTCCGCGCTCCCTCCGCTCTTCCATGTTTTTATTTTTTCAGCGCGCTAGACCGAGCAGCCCACACCTACAAGAACGCGGCCCATCCGCCGGAGCAAGCTCGGCCCAAGTTGGAGCGATGAGTGAGTCGTGCGATTCCGACTCCGATGGTAGCGTCCAGCACCGAGGTACGTATGTTTTCTTTCCTTTTTTTCTTATATTTCTTTCTCCACGTTTGTCTTTTTTGGATTCTGACTCCGACGGCATCCAGGATTCCAGGGACGTGTGTTTTTTTCTTTTTCTTTTTTCTATTTCTATTTTGTTTTTTTTTCATTTCTTTCTACTATTTCTTTTTTCTTTTTCTTTCTTTTCATCTTTCATTCCTTTTCTATTTTTTCTTTCTTTTCTTCAATTATTTCCATTTCTTTTCTTTTTCATTTTTCATTTTTTGGTATTTTTATTATTCTTTTTGTTTCTTTTTTCTATTTTCATTTTTTATTGTATGTTTTCCTTTTCTTTTTTTCTTTCCTTTCATTCATTTATTTTTCTTTTCTTTTTTCTAGACTTTTGTCATTCTTTTTTTATTCTTTTACTATATTTATTTTACTCTATTAATTATTATTTCATTTTTTGTTTCCTTTCCTTGCTTTTATTATATTTATTCTTTTACTATATTTATTTTACTCGTGTCGTTCCGTCGAGCACACCCCAAGGGAGAACTCGAAAGTCCACATTCTTCCGTCAGGATCACAAATGAGAGAATAAAGCTTACAACATTCTTAACCATTTACTACATCACTTTATTACAACATTAGAGTACTTAAACAAGTTGAATGCAGTAGCGGAATTAAGACGGTTTTACATGTAAAAAGAGTTTATACATTTTAGGTTCATATTTTTATCTTGCAGCGAAGAACAACATATGATCAGAGTTACAGCGGAAATAACGATTAATGATGAATCATTAACATAATGAACATTTATAAACCAGATATGATGACAGATCATAAAACTTTTCTTCTAAAAATTTTTAGTGAGGGTTATAAATAAACACTACGGTCGTAGCGTGAAAGGAATCCTCTCTGAGCCCATCAGGAGATTTCCACACATAAGAGTCAGCTCTATGTATCATCTGGTCACCTGCAATAGGGGAAATTAAAACCCTAAGTACTCGATTGTACTCAGCAAGATTTACCCGACAAGAGGAAAATAAAGACTCCAAGGATATGCAAGGCTATCTGGCTTGTGGGTTATTGCATATGTAGGAAGCATTATTAAACGTGTCCTTATATTTAATTTTATTAGCAGTCATCATTAGTTCATTAACTAACCATTCTATATAAACACATATGCTACTTTCAAGCAGGTGGTAAGCAATCAGAACCATTTTACCATCTTTTAGATTTCAGTTCTTACTACGGTGCTAGACCAAAGCCAAGTCGTACCGTCTCATAAAAACGGTAATTCATGAATCAATGTATCCCAGCTGGGTATCCTGAAGCACACGCCTCGCTTGTACCCCAGGCACAAATAAGACCAACCCATTCCACTCCTGTCAAGGGGTCTAGGTCCTCGTGCAAACTTGGACTCCAAGCCCCAACACCTGAGACCTAGTCTCAGTATGGTGTTTAGACCTCTACCTAATACCCACCCCTAAAAGCCGGTCAAAAAAGAACCGAAACCCATGACAAGAGAGTAATAAGTTTTCCCGCTCCCATAAGCAAGTATGTGCTCAGAATAATAAGTATGTGACATGACTACCATCCACAGCAGCGGATGGTCCTCAATCGACATAGGCGAAACAAATACAACCAGAGCCTCGCTCGATTGCCTAACCAAGTCTAGATCCAAAGTACTATTTCACCTGGTCTCCAGTTATCATCCATATATATTTCAGGAGATAGTATATAATAATATTTTTTCTATCTCTCGCGAGTGATAGGTAATCACTCGACTTCTACCGAAATTCTTTAGCAAAGCAATCTACACGATCCTAACATACTAGTAGGACTCATAGGATAAGGATATATATATGTAAGTGGATTTCATTCAACTCCTTAAAACTTAATGCACAAGCATAAGATAAAAGTGCAGAATAATAGGGGTTATGCACCAGGACTTGCCTGGATAAGATATAACCAAAAGTTAGCATTCCATCATGGTGACACAATCATTAAGGCACTATCTTTTCTGCTACTCTAGATGACTCAGCGATCCGTCGTCGTTCCTATTATGACATACGTGGATGCAATACAGAGACAGTAATTAATCAACGACAATCGCAACTCTTATCATACGATTACGCCTCTCACGCTAATGAGCTAACTTTAATGACTAATGCACTAGGCTTTGTATCCATATCGTCAAGTAAGGCTTTATCTCTAGAAAAATGTTTTAGTTCTACAACCCCAAAGTGTTTTGGCATTTCATTGATTTAATATATATATTCGAACTAAGGCTCATTAGCTATCTTAGCAAACTAATTATTATAGAGCTACAAAAATTAAAGTGAGCACCTAATAATATTAGGAATTTATTATGAAATTTTTAGAGCCAACATTATCACCAATTTATTACAAAAATTAATACAATTTTATATCTTAATAATATGAAGCATCTCAATTTAATTAGATAACTCCTAAAAATACTATGAAACTATGTGAACAAAATATACTAGCAGATAGATCATGATTTTAGAAACCTAACAAAATTAGATTGATAATTTTTTGTTAACTACACAAATTTATATTGAATTTACAAGTTTGCCTTAGAAACTAAATTAGAAAATGTTTTAGGAAAAGAAAAGGGCCGGTGGCAATCAATTTGGCCCAGCAACCCAACGCGGGGTGCGGCTGTGTGCGCACCACGATGGCCCATCATGGCCCAAGGCCGGGGGAGCCCGCGCGCGATGGTTGCTTCACAGAAAAGCCCTCGAGCTTTTAGATAATAACATGACTACTATGCGCACTATTCCAACCGATAGTGGTTTTGCAAACAAGCCCTCGGATGTTCTCACCTTTACCACGAGGAGACCCTTAGGATCCCCGCGCATGCCAGCGCGGTGACCGACATCATAAGGCGGTTACGTTGGGCAAACTAGGCTCGCTACGATGGAAGTAAGGGGCTAACCACCATCTACGGCTAAACACGCAAGGATGGGTGGTGGTTAGAGACTTGGAAGCACACTGGTGCGAACTACAACAGTGAGCGGCTATCCACAGCGATGACATGACTGTTTCGATGAGCTAGACCAGCTAGAAGACTAACGAGTGATCGGGTGAGCATAAGGAGCATACAACAAGCTCATCCAAGGTGATGGTCTAGTCAGGGGTGGCCTGAGTAGAGTTGACCACATGCGACCGAGCGGGGCGGCGGCGCTCCGTGATGGACATCTACGTGTCACCCCACTATCGACGAGCACCCTGGCCAAAATAGCGCGAGCACCAGATGGAGGGAGTCAAGGTGAGTTCAAGGTTACAAGCAATTGAACTGCTATTAACCCTACGAGCCTTACCCCCAAACCTCTCGGCACGGCGGTGTTTTGACTAGTGACGAGCGAAACGCTAAATTGGTGGTCGGTAGCGCTTGGTCGGGCAGGGGGAAGATGGGGCACCTAGTTGACTTCTTATGCCACTTACTGGTGCGAGGAATCAAAATGTGAAGCCCTGAGCTAGGTGAATTGGAGGGCGGAAAGGTGGAGCTCTAGCCATGGTCATGCCATGGAGAGGGCACCTGAGCGAGGGCGAGCAAATTAAGACGAGGTGACTCCATTCGATGGTGGTAGCACAAACACGTGCGCACAGGTGGTGGTTCATGTGGCTTAGCGCGACACGCTTGAATGGAGCTGCAAAGCCCGAACGGGGCTCACCGACGTCGGCCAGCGGGGGCAAGGCGAGGCAGCAGGACATCCCATCGCCACTGTGACTGGGGCCAATGACCAGACATGGTGGCAGTGGCATACGCCAAGGGCATAACACGGTAGGTGAATAGAAGGGTGGGGTGGACGCCATGTCGATCGAGCGACGGCAACCATAGCCTCGGCTTGGCCCTACGCGCGGCACAGCGACCAGCCACATAAGTGTGGCGTGCACGCAGCAGCAGGAGCCAGGCCATAGCGAGCTGGGGCTGACCAACACCAGGCTAGGGGCGCTACGCAGCACCGATTGGCACGCGAGCTGGCCAGCGACAGTCGCCTGGCACCAGCAGCACCCGCGCATGTGTGGTGACCGTGGACTGAGGCTGCACAAGTGTAACTAGTGACATGCATGAGTTTTAAAGCGAAGCAAAGGATGTCGATCAACACGACCGGAGTTCAACCAATTCCACTAACCTAAAGCTGATACTAACACCCAACTGACGAAGCAAACCTCACGTCCAAAGAGCAACCAGAGAGGGAGATAGGGAGGTGCCAACATGAGTTCATCACGTTGAACGTCGGTTCGCGAACCGAGCACCAAACCATGGTTTACAGCGCGTTCTAAGGAGGTTTGGGCAAGTTTAGAGCAGGCAACGTGACATCCAACACAACTTCGACCTATACCATGCTCAAGTGCTTACTTAGAAGCAACCAACAGTAAAAAAACATGGATCTAGTGTTTATACATTTTAGTTAGAATTTATATGCCAAATGGCATTGTCTACTACCCTTCCACACTTAGAAAAGTTAAGGGTTTCACTTGGGGCTAAGTAGCCATTAACTATTTTATCGCAATTTTTAATAGGTCTAAACTGTGTTAACTTCAACCAACAAATACTTCATGCAATAGTCCATACTTTATACTAAACCATAGGAACAAAATATTTAAGCGCTATTTAATTATTTTGCTCAATATAATTCACCAAAAATGGCACTTTAATCACAAGTTCAACTTCTTGCCGATTCAACGAAAAGGTCTGATTTTAATTTCAGATTTGATTTTTGAGCTCCCAAGAACACTAGTTAACAACATTTATTTTCCAAAAGTTAAAGTTGCATTTCCATCTACTAAACTTGTACTTTAATTTTTATTTAAGTACTAAATACAAATTATATTTTATTTTTGTTTATAGAAATTGTTTTTGTGCCAAACAATTAAAACTACTTATCCTATTTTTCTTGTTAGGATTTTCATTAGCATTTTTACGTGCTAAGTAAATTAACTTAGATATTTATTTGATTTCTCTCAACCACTAAAGCGAGTCACATAACATTTGTTTATCATTTCATGTGTGTTTTAAATTTTAAAAATTCGAAAACTTGTTTGGCTAATCTCTCTCAGGCCTCAATCTCGGTGCTAAGCAAGCTCGTAACACTAGGGGTGTTACATCCGTCAGTAGGACCGAGTGTCCGAAGATCCATAGAGATGTATGAGACCATCTAGCAAACCTACCTAGGAAGTCAACAAGTACTAGTTTATTCCTTTCCCAAGTAGTGCAACGACCAAGCCATAGTTAAATGTTCCATCCCAAGTCCCTAGTACTAGCCCATGCACCAATGCCCTTTCTCGTTATCATGATCATCAATGTATCTCCTCAGGCGCGTCTCTCGTATTCTTGCAGGAACGCCTCAAGTGAGGATCGTGTAGCTGTACAGGTGGTTATCGTCAGCTTCTAGATGTCTGAACGACAACACCCTTAGGCAGGCACCCCACTATTATAAACCCTATTTTGGATACTTATCAAGTTGCATTATGAGTTATGCATTACATGTAGTCTTGATAATGATCACTCTTATACTACACCTAGAGTAGCTTAATAATCTGTAGAAGCCTCTCACCTAAATAATGGGAATGGAAATGCTTAATGCTTATTGCTTAGTTGCTTGGGCAACGGTAGAAGTTGAGCATGAGAAGAGAACTCATACTCATGCGTGTAGAATGCTACACGTGGATAATTAACAACTAAAACCAATGAGGGTACAACTTGACTTATCTAACTAATCTGGCTAAGGACTAATATCCCTAATAGGATAATCTTGATGATAACTTGGATATCTTGCTCATACGAGGGGTAGGTCGTCTTGAGTGTGGGATCTTAGTCGACATAGCTCCTGGAACAGTAAGGACCGTGTATTGGGATATGTAAGTCCGAGTAACCTCCCGTATAGACCACATGTCGCGGATGGGGTCGACAAGCCAAGTAACTAATTACGACCTATTTAACTGTGAAACTGACAAGAGGGTTGGCGTCGGTCGGGAATGTCCAGGACATTGATCGAGCAACCACTTGAACCTTTCGTTGGACACTTGGGCCAGATTAGGGAAAGGTTAGAAGGCGCGAGGCAACCCTTACTCTCGCGCAAGGGTATGGTGGTTAGTCCCATCCTTCCATGTGGGTACAGTTGTACACCTCTACAGAGTCTCGAAAGCCTGGAGTCCCTCGGGACGGAACTATCTGGTTGTTCTTTCTTTCTATACCCATGGTAGCATGAACAATGGACTATGAGCACTTTGTGATAATGATGAATACCTTTATTTCTATGTTGAGCATAGCATGTCATAATTCTAATGAACATCATTGCTTTCCACACTCATACAAACGCTCGATAATTACCTTATGCATCCACTAAATACTATATGTTGAAATTAAGCCCTGCGAGTACGCAATGTACTTACGGTGCAGCCGTTAAGTTGTTTTGCAGGTAGACCAGACATTATCTCCGAGGCTAACTCCAATAATGCAAGTTAGCAAACCTTGGAGCGGGCGCTCTCCAAGACGAGCTGCGTGTAAATCCGACGGTTTGACGAGCGACAAGAGCGGCAACCTAGTGCAGGAATAGGGTTGTCAGAGTATTGAGATCTAGTAGTATGTTTATACACTTGAAACCTTTTTTTGTTATCGACAATGCTTTAGAAATAAATGTAAGGCTGGAGTGTGTATGTGATTGAGTTGTATCCTATGCATTGTGTTGGGTATGTGTGTGTAACTCAACGTAAAGATCCTGAAGAGGAGTTTCTACGTGCGCTCCTAGGGGTCTCGTGCTGTCGCTTTACTTAAATTGAGTAGGTCAAGTGGATGACTCTCGATTTAGGTGGATTAGCACAGCGGGTGCCCCACAATGTTGCAGTACATTTTTTTCGATGTTGCACTACATAGTTTAACGATGTTACAGTATTTATATTCCGATGTTGCACTACATAGTTTTCTCATAATTTGTGATGTTGCACTGGAAGTGTTTCGTGCTCTTAGGACAGGAGCATGGTGGGGAACGGGGACATAAGCATGGTGGGTGAATGGGGCGCGGTGGGGAACGGGGCGCCGTGGAGGGAACGGGGCGCGGTGGGAAAACAGGGATAGGGGCATGGTGGGGAATGGGGGACAGGGGCGATGATGTTAGGGTTTCATATCCTAGTTGTTGTTCATGATTGGTTCATCTGATTTGAGTACTACTTGGTGTTCCTCGATGGATTAGGGTTTGCTATCATACTTCGGTGATGGTCGTTCTTATAGTCTTTCTTGCTTGCTACTATGATTTTATTGTTCCTTGATGAGCTCTGTATACCTGATGCGTTTCTTGTTGTTCATATGTTTGTCTCTGTTTTTTTATGATATGGTCGATGATGTTGTCCTGAGCACCTGGAAGCATGTACCTAAATGCAGCCGTGCTTTATTTGCTTACTGAATCATTGTACAATCATGTTGAGGCCAGGCAGGGTATGATGATCTGAGTTTGTGTTACATTGTTATATGCATCTAGATAGATCCCTCTGTGAGCCATGAGATGATGTGTAGGCAAGCAGCTGCCCTGGTTGTAGTCATGGTGTCCTTTATTACCAGCAGGCTTAAAAGGAAAAGGGCTGATACTGAACCTGGCCCTCTATTGTATGCACTTAGGGATGAAGCTGACCAGCATAGGCATCAGACCCTTAACCTGATCTATAACTCCAATGATGGAGAGTGCCTATCCATGCTTAGGATGACCAGAGCACATTTTTTTGCTTTATGCAATCTGTTTAGAGCTAGGAGCCTAGTTTCTGATAGAGAGGGGGTCACAGTAGAAGAGCATGTTGTAATGTTCCTCCATGTGGTTGGTCAAAACCAAAGAGTTAGAGTTGTCCACCAGTCTTTTAGGAGGTCTATTGAGACAGTGCATAGACACTTCCACTAGGTTTTGTATGCTGCTGGTGAGCTTAGGAATGAGATGATCAAGCCTCCTAGCACTGCCATTCACCCAAAGGTACTTGGGAGCCATAGATGGAATCCATTCTTGAAGGTAATTGTGAAGCACATGTTCGTTCATTTGGTAGATGTGCATATTCACATGTACTGTTATCTCACTTCCATGATTTTTAGGACTGTATTGGTGCCATTGATGACACCCATGTGTTGACAAGGGTGCCTAGACACATGCAGTATGCTTTTAGGGGTAGGAAACACAACCCCACACAAAATATCATGGTTGTTGTGGACTTTGATCTCAAGTTCACATATGTCCTTGCTGGCTGGGAGGGCTCTACCCATGATGCACTTATCCTGGCTGATGTCATAGAGAGGAATGATGGGTTCACTATACCTAAAGGTAATTGCACTACCTAGTCAATGCACTTATGTCCTTAACAATGGCACACACACTCACAGTAGATGTCCAATTGTAGGTAAATTCTACCTGGTAGATGCTGGCTATGCATGCCATAGTGGCTTCCTGCCCCCCTATAGGGGGTTAGGTACCACTTGACTAAGTTTGGGAGCAGAAACCACCCAACCAATGCAAGGGAGCTTTTCAACCTAAGGCACTCATCACTAAGGGTCACTGTGGATAGGGCTTTTGATGCACTGAAGAATAGATTTCGTATCCTAGATAACAAGCCCTTTCACCCATACAAGACTTAGGTCAAGCTTGTATTGGCCTGCTGTATTCTGCAAAATTGGATCCTAGATTTTGGTATTGACCAAGTTGTGCCACCTGAGGAGGGTTTCACTGGCAGCCAACCTGACCCACTTGAACCTGCCCAATAATGACAGCCAGTCCCAAGACTCCAATGTCATGGCACTTAGGAGGATTGCCATATGTAAGGCTGAAAGGTCCTTGTTTGGTTTTGGTAATTGAGTGACAACTTAGGTGGACTAATTGAGTTTATGTGAGATACACAGGTGATTAGTCCATAGGTACATGTGTGTGAGCAACATATGCCATGAAGGTGAAAATAGCTTGGAGATGTTGCAAAGCTCACACATGTGATGATGAAGGAGCTTAAATGCATATGAGACATGACATTGAGTCATGTGATCAAGGTGGAGAAGATCAAGACAAGACTTGGCTTGATGGACCGGTTACAAGCGTGAAGGGCAAGTCGAAGGCTTTGGAGTGATGGACCGCGTGGCGGTGAAGCTTGAGCAAGACTTGGCGCCGATGGACGATGGCAACGGTGAAGAGCAAGTAGAGTCAAGATCGATGAACCAATATGATCATGTGATGATATGAAGTGGATCATATCATTGTTGATCATGTTGGTGCATGTGTTGCATCAACATTGAAGGAGATGGAATGGAATGCGTAAGGCAAAGGTATAACCTAGGGCATTTCATTTCACCGGTCATAGGTGTGTAGAGAAGTTTATGACCGGGTTTAGGATAGATGGCCGTACTATCAAGAGGGGCAAACTTGTTTGCATATCGGTCATCTAGTGCCACTCGAGTGATCTAACTTTGCATTATCGCTAGGATCGAGGGGATTCGGCGCTTTCGGGAAAATGGAATGTCTATTTTCTATTGCGCCGGATGCAAATTCTTGTGGTTAGCACACTTGAGCAAGGGTGAAGAGAATGGAGAAGATGCTGGCGTCAGTCAACTGATCGGACGCTGGATCTAAATGCACCGGATGCTGGAAGGCTACATTTGGTCAGGCTGACGTACGGTGACGCAGAAGCTAGAGTGTGACCGGACGCTGGCTGCGTCTGATCGCGTTCGACCGGACGCGTCCGGTCATGCTCGGGAGCTTACTGGAAACGACCGGACGCTGGGGGTTCAGCGTCCGGTCAGTTGAGTGCTGCTGCGTCCGGTCAAGTCAAATGACCGTTGGAACCGGGACACGTGGTCGTCTGCGAGCGACCGGACGCTGAGGTCCAGCGTCTGGTCAACACGACCGGAGCGTCCGATTGGCCCGACCGTTGCCCAGTGAAGGGGTAATGGCTAGTTTAGCCCTTGGGGCTATAAATAGAAGTGGCCTTCGGCCATGGCTAGGGTGGAGCACCTCAAGGGACTTAGTGTCCATGCTTGTGAGTGCTTGGGAGCCCTCCATCACACATATACTTGATAGTGATCATTCGATTGTGTGAGTGGGCGATTCTAGTGCGATTGCATTGTGAGGTTGCATTGAGTGGCACTAGGTGATCGAGTTGCAAGCCGGTGGTGCTTGTTACTCTTAGAGGTTGCCACCTCCTAGACGGCTTGGTGGTGGTCTCCATCAAAGCGCGCAAGAAGCTTGTGCGGCGCTCCGGAGAAGTGCTTGTGAGGGGCATTGTGCTCGCCCCGCGGGAGCCGTGAAGAGCAACTCTAGTAAAGCGTGTCATTGAGCTACCCTCACTCAAGGGGTAGGTTCTTGCGGCACCCGACGTGCGGGCTTAGCGGGTGATGCTAATTAGCCGCCGAACCACCAAGTGAGCGGTCGACATAACGGGGACTAGCGTGTTGGCAAACACGTGAACCTCGGGAGAAAAATCACCGTGTCAACCTTGTCCTTCCCGTTGGTTTGCATCCCCATTACACAAGCTTACAATTACTTTTATACATATTAAGCTTGTGTAGTTGCTCTTGTAATTAGATAGCTTGTGTAGCTTGCTAATTACCTTCTTGCTTGTGTAGCATAGAAATAGCTCCCTTGCATGGCTAATTTGGTTTTAGTAACCTTGTTAGTCACATTGCTTAGTTTGTGTAGCTAAGTATTTGCGCTCTCTAATTAGGCATTGGTTGCCTTGTTATTGAGCATTGCTAGTGAGCATCGTTAGCTTTGTGCTTTTGCTTACTAGCATGTGTAGGAGCTCCCTTGTCGCTTAAAATACTAGTGGCCTAGGTTTGTGTAACCTTGCTCCTAGAATTGTTTAGGAGAGCTCTAGCTAGCCCAGCACCTTTGTTGCATAATTGTTATCTTTGCAAGGTGCTAGTGAACATATATAGTGGGGTATAGTCTTGGCTAGACCAATAGTTTTAATTCCGCATTTGTATCGGTTAGCCGACACGATTAAGTTTTAGAAAAGACTATTCACCCTCCCTCTAGTCACCATCTCGACCCTTCAAATGCTATGTGGGAAGGGAGGAGTACCTCTAGGATCTGATCATGCAGTAACTTTGTTATTAAATTCAGTTCGTATACCCTGCTATGGAACTCATATTTGTGTGATGTTTATGTAACAATTTGTTGGACAAGGCTGAGACCAAATATGTAATAATTTGTCACTGGTTCACTTGTTCTTTGGCCATAAAACTCAGCCATACAGTGGTAGCAGCATAGATCAATTATGATGTTCCTGTTGTATGGCTGTCCCATGGCTAAAGCTTATGTGTATTCATGATTGTGATGTTATTCTCCTACTTACTTTGAAATTGCAATACCAAATAGGATGGCTCCACTCCCAGTTGATATGTTTGGTGCCCAGGGTGGGTTTGTGGCTGCTTCTGATGTAGTAAATGGGCTGCTGGGGGTTACTTGTCTAAAACTGTACCCTTGTACCTATCTATCCATTACTTGTCTAAAACTGTACCCTTCCCTCCCTTCGCCTTACTACAGGACCATCCTAAAGATGCAGAGTTTCTAAACTGCCCTATAAGGTTCTACACTGAGATGGAATCCATCTTTGGCCATGCTATGGCCACTGGTAGGTTTGCACCAGGCTAAGAGTGTTGCTGCTAAGATAAAGGGTCCTTCCTCTACCCATGTTCCTGCTAAGAAGACCCACACTGATGTTGGATGCAGCAGCAAGGCCATAGAGCTCCTCTCCTCAGCTGTGGGTGCAAAAAGAAAGAGAGGCATCTTCAGTGAGGATGAGATGCTTATGTTGACCAACATGTCTAATGCTATGAACAATGTTGCCAATGCTCTTAGGGAGACTGGACCATCCCATGTTGATGCTGACCTCTACCTTACTATGATGGATGGTTTTACTAAGGAGGCACTGATAGTGGCCTACACCTACCTACTGGACAATAAGGCCCAAGGCAGGGGCTTTGTTGGCATGAGTGACAGCCATAAAGACATTTGGCTTAGGAACTACCTAGCCAAGAACTACTTCATGTAGTTCCTGCACATGTTGGCAACCATGTGCATTGAGGGGTTGACTGTTGAGATGTATAGTTCCTCCACCTCCCTCACACACACTCTAATTTTGACTACAATTGAGTTGCAGGTATTTTGTATAGGTTACTTGGCTGACCCACACCTATCCTTTTAGGTTCTTTCTTGGGAGGGTGGCTAACTATATGTGCTAGAGGGTACCATGGTAGGCATTTGAGCCTAGAACAATCATGTTGTAAGGCACTATTTGTAGCCTATGTTGGCTACTTTATTTGAGATCAGTTGTTCCTTATTCTCTTACTTATGACTTGTTGGTTTTGTTTCTTTTGATTGGTGATAACTATGGGAAATCTATAAGGCCTATGATGCAAACAACATATTCATAAGGTGGCTGCCTTGTTTAATTGGTTCTTCATGTTTTTCATCATTACCATGGAACCCTATGTGTGCCCATCCATTCACTTGTGCTGATGGCAGTGAATGGATGTGCACAATAGGGTTCGATGGAAGTCATGACCCTGGATTTGCACTTGTTTGGTGCCTGCCCTGTTTACTTGATTATTGTGATTTGTCATGTATGTCATCAAATCCATCTGACACAACCATGCCCTTACAACAGCCCCTTCTTTCTTGTGATGATGGTAGTGTATGGATGTGCACATGGATTCCATGGCAACCATGAGCTTGGATTTGCTGAACTACTAGTTTTTATTTTCTATGACAGCCACCAATAATTTGAACTGAAAGAACACCACCATATTCTAAAGCTGTAGGGTCAAGATGGCGACTAGAGAAGGGTGAATAGTCATTTCTAAAACTTAATCAAGCCGTCTAACCGAAACAAATGCGGAATTAAAACAATCGGCCAAACCAAGACTACAACCCTCTATCGAAGTTCACAAGCACCTTATAAATATCCTAATTAAGCAACTAAGGTGCTGAGCTAGCTAGAGCTCACCTAATTAATTCTAGAAGCAAGGTCACACAAATATATGCCACTAGTACTTTAAGTAACGGGGAGCTTCTACACATTTCTAGTAAGCAAAAGCACTAAGCTCCTAGGCTCACTAGCAATGCTCAATAACAAGGCAACTAATGCCAAATTAGAGAGCGCAAATACTTAGCTACACAAACTAAGCAATATGACTAACAAGGTTACACAAACCAAATTAGCGACGCAAGGGAGCTACTTCTATGCCACACAAGCAAGAAGATAATTAGTGAGCTACACAAAGCTAACTAATTACAAGAGCAACTACACAAGCACAATGTATATAAAAGTAATAACAAGCTTGTGTAAGGAGATTGCAAACCAACAGGAAGAACAATGTTGACACGATGATTTTTCTCCCAAGGTTCACGTGCTTGCCAACACGCTAGTCCTCGTTGTGTCGACCGCTTACTTGGTGGTTCGACGGCTAATTGGCATCACCCACCAAGTCCACATGTTGGGCACCGCAAGAACCTACCCTGGAAGTGAGGGTAGCTCAATGACACGCTTTACTAGAGTTGCTCTTCATGGCTCCCGCGGGGCGAGCACAATGCCCCTCACAAAGCTCTTCTCCGGAGCACTGCACAAGCTTCTTGCGGGCTTCGACGGAGACCACCACCAAACCATCTAGGAAGTGGCAACCTCCAAGAGTAACAAGCACCACTGGCTTGCAAGTCGACCACCTAGTGCCACTCGATGCAACCTCATGATACAATCACACTAGAATCGCTCTCTCACATAATCGAATGATCACTATCAAGCATATGTGAGATGGAGGGCTCCCAAGCACTACCACACAAGCCACCAAGGCTCTAGTGTGCTCAGCTCTACCAAGCTACCGGCCAAAGGCTGACCAAGGCTCCTATTTATAACCCCATGTACAAATAGAGCCGTTACCCCTTCACTGGACAAATTTTGGGGTGACCGGACACACCCTGCCAGCGTCCGGTCAACGGATGGCTGCGACGTCATCACTGGCTTCAAATACTGAGGGCCCGATCTCAACGGTTAAGTTGCGACTAGACATAACATAGTGTATGACTAGACACAGGACCCCAGCGTCCGATCACTTCCAGTAAGGTTCCACTCATGACCGGACGTGTTAGTTTGAGCACGACCGGACACGTTAGCCCAGTGTCCGGTCACTTCTAGTAAGGTTCCAGAGACGCTCAACTGTGATCGGACGCGTCCGGTAAGTCATGATTGGACGCAGCATCAGCATCCGGTCCTTCTCTTCTTTATGTTGCCACATCAGTGGGACCGGACACACCCACCCAGCGCCCGGTCATGAAGTGACCTAGCATCCGGTTGAAGACTAACGCCTACGCCTTCACTGCTGCCACTGACCAGACACAGAACCCCAGCGTTTGGTGCACTCTGTGAAACCCTATCTTTTCTATACAGGGCGCTGGTGGCACCGTCGGACTGTCCGCACTCTATGGGTGGACACTCCGCCGGTGAAGTTTCGAACCCTTGCTCCCAAGAGCTAAACACAATGTGTATCACCTTTCTCCTCCATTTCTTCACCGAGTTAATCCACATCAACTCCAACTTCTTCTCCTTTGCAAATGTGCCAACACCACCATGTGTATGTGTGTTAGCTTTTCACAAACATTTTCCAAAGGATTAGCCACTCAACTTGCCACGCCACTCGATCCTAGCGACGATGCAAAGTTAGATCACTCAAGTGGCACTAGATGACCGATATACAAACAAGTTTGCCCCTCTTGATAGTATAGCCATCTATCCTAAACCCGGTCATCAACTTCTCTACACACCAATGATCGGTGAAATGAAATGCCCTAGGTTATACCTTTGCCTTGCGCATTCCATTCCATCTCCTCCAATGTAGATGCAACACATGCACCAACACGATTAACAAGGATATGGTCCACTTCATATCATCACGTGATCATATTGGTCCATTGATCTTGACTTCACTTGCTTTTCACTGTTGCCTTCATCCATTGGCGCTAAGTCTTGCTCAAGCTTCACTGCCACACGGTCCATCGCTCCAAAGCCTCCGACTTGCCCTTTACGCTTGCAACCGGTCCATCAAGCCAAGTCTTGTCTTGATCTTCTCCACCTTGATCACATGACTCAATGTCATGTCTCATGTGCAATGATCTCTTTCATCATCACATGTGTGAGCTTTACAACATCTCCGAGCAATTTTCACCCTCATGGCATATGTTGCTCACACATATATACCTATGGACTAATCACCTGTGTATCTCACATAAACACAATTAGTCCACCTAGGTTGTCACTCAATTAACAAAATCACACAAGGACCTTTCAAAAGTTGAGGCCAACCTTTTATTACAATGCCTGTGATGTCAATTCTCTTACATATGAACTTGATGATACTGGTCATCAGTGAGGGACTTAAGATCAATGATTTGGTTCACCACAAACCGTAGATCTTCAAGTTCCACACTCATAGCTAGTTTCATGATTTACATTTGACCGAGGCTAAACCACTGTTTCATTTCACAGAAATGGTAGGATACTATGTTGTTTTCAATGCAAATGCTCCTGGGATTTACCAGAGTTGGCATGAGTGCAGTAAGCATGTTCTTGGGGTGAGAAATGCTATATACAAGAAGTATAGCAACTATGACTAAGCTGTTAGAGATTTTTAGGCAGCCATGAGAGATGTCCATCCATCTCTTGGAGCAGCACCTCCCCTCCCCTATGATCCTGTCCCTCATGATGCTTTTGCTCCAATCATTCCTCCTTCTGATGGTAATGGTAAGGCTGGTTGGTGGAAGAAGGTGTTAATCACCTCATTTATTATCTTGGTGTTTAGTATATGATGAAGGGGGGCAATACTGGCTGCAACGACTGCCCCACTTAGGCCTGTGATGGGTGCATGATGGATGAGCTGATGTTGTGTCTTACTAATTTCTGTCATCCATTTCTGTTTCCTATCTCCTATATGTTGTTCAAGGTATGCTGCTTACTGATTAGGCTGTTGATGTTATTATGCCTTGCTTCATTGGTACTTTTGTAACTATGGGAATTAGGCCGATGATGACAAAATGGATGGGTGCATTAGCTAGCTACATGTGCTTTTTGTTTGTGTACTCCATTTCTGTGATCTTCTACCTGTGCTTGGCTTCACAGACTTGTCTTTGGTGGCTGACTATGCTGCAAATGGACCTATTCTTCCTTGCTTACTTCTTTAATTGTACCGTGTAGCCAGCTATGTTATGGATTGATCAACTGTTAATTTGTTTGAGGCCTAGTGCTGTTAACAGCACTAATTGTATGGTTTACTTAATCAAAACTGTTGTAATGGATCTCCAACTCTTGTTCATTCCATTGCTATAACTGCATTTGTGCATCCTGACTATGGGCCTGACCGAGGCAGCCAACAACCAAACACAATCTTAGTTTGGTAGTTGGAGTTAGTTGGCTGCTCAGCCCGGTTGCATGTGTGCAAACAAACACAATCTCATGTGGACCTGGCCCGTTTCACACTGGATGCTAAACAAGAGTTGTTGCACCACTTGGGGCAGGCCTGAACTGGCCTGGGCTAGGCGGGCCAAGCCGGCCTCAGCCACACTTCCAAACAGACCCTATGCAATTTTGTTGTGGAGAACATGTGGGTAAATGGAAAGAATATCAATAACCTAACAAAGGAAACTAATTATTGTTGTCGAAGATCTAAGACGAAATACACTAATCATGTCCGTGGAGCATGGTGGGCATGCAGTAGCTATGGTGACGATCGGACGGGCAACAGCTGCGGTGATGATCGGATGGACGAAGCACAGTGAATTGTTAGCTGTGCCTGACCACCTGAATCATGTAAATAGAGAAGACATCAAGTGTGCAGAGTAAGAAGGGATAACTTCCAAAAGTACTATTCATGCCCAAAAAATCGTTGTGAACCTAATGGCGAACGCTACATTATTTAATACATGTTCTGTAGGAAAATATAATTTATAGAAGCATAGGAAAACATGAAGTTAGATGTAGCAAACAAATAAAACAGTAGCATAATTACATGGGTAGTGTAATTGAGATGATCAGTTTATTGCGACAAAGGGAGTTTCTGATAACGCAGAGACAATATAATTTATTTCTATATAATCTTGCATTGATCATGTATAAGTAGTAGCACAATTTCGGCAGCTGAACTCACGGAAGCTATCACCATATAATTATTTAGGGATTTATGACACAGTGTAGCCATTATGTCCATGATATAATAACTGTAACGCAGCTAAGGAAACCTTTGTTGTGCGCAACACAAAAAAGTTTGTAATGTATCGCATAATGATTATGAGAAGGATATAGACATATAGTGCATGGTAGGGACTTCGTGACAGAGGATAAAAATCTAGATATGTAGGTAATTAGGGAGTTGAATATGGCACTGGAAGAGGTACACAGTTTGTGGTAGTAAACATTTGACAACAGCCTATGGAACCGTATAGGAAACCAAAGAGATCATTGTAGTTTTTTAAGGCAACAAAATGTTCCAATTTTCTATAGCAACAGGAAAAATAATAATGATATGGCTGCTGAAATCCTGATTAGCAAACCCTCCAACCATGAAATTAACGATGTTCAGATTGTTACCTTGTTGCAGCTGGCCTTGAAACTGAAATAGGATTGATCTGTTTTTTTAGCAAGCATGCTTTGATCATGCACCCAATAAAATACTTTGTTTCTGAAGAGTAGCTATCTAAAAAATACTAACTTTAGTGACAAAATCTCATGTCGATGAGATTAGTTACACACTAAACTTACTCATATTTGGTTGGATGTACACAGACCATGTGTTTGGAGCATGGAAGCAGAAACATGGATGGATTGATAAGATTCTTTGTTGCAGTAAAAACCCCTCAAATATTAAGTCGCTTCCAAACTTATAAACTGAGTATATATCATCTACGGGGGATGGTGTATGTGCAGAGCCAAACCGTCATAAGGTACAGCTGGTGGTACCTGGCCAACAAATCTATGGTCCTGTCAGGCTGTACCATGTCACAAAAACACATGGTGAGCCTCATAGCAGAGGTTAAAAAAAGGGTTGCCAACAAAATAACATTCAGGAGAGAGCACAGCGGAAAAGTAATGGGTAATGTGATGTGTAAGTGGTTTCATATATTCTTTCTATTTTTCGTGACTGCTTTCAAAGAATAGGTTCTAGACTTGTATAGCATTTCTACTCAATATGGAGGAACATACAGGGCAGGCTCTACACTAATCTGTAAGGCAGCAAGGATTACATAAACAGAATCAACATTAGGCAGCAAGGATTACATAAACAGAATCAACATTTAGGCTAACTGGAAACCGAAGAATGACAATTTGTAAGAAGTATCATAACTCTTCCAACACACCATGATCACCAAAATCATTGTTTTTGTGTCTGGAAAAAAGGTTTTACCTGTTATCTTAAGGTGATAGCAATGGTAACTATACAAACTGAAAGCAAAAAAAAACATACATGTTTAGGTTCAGCACGCTGAACCAACAATTGTCAGCAGCCATGACCATGTGGAAGTCCTTACTGTATGTGATTGCACCATGGAAAATAATAACAAATGCAATTAGGGCGTATCATGTAAAATCAAATCCGTGTACTCAGTCACAACCTGATGGAAAGAAAATAAGCACAAAACCATGCATGTGTTCCAAAGCAAGGCAATGTATTGCATAGTGTGTAAACCTTACAATCATCACATATTAAAAGAATTAAGGATGCAATCTGCGTACTAAAAGTATGCATCAGGAATGATTGGAGGCAGGATGACTGTTTGCACAGGTTGGGGATTAACCTAAACATAAAAAAAGGAACCTACTGAAAAAGTTTTAGTTGTTGAAAAAAATTCATCACGCTGAAAAAAAATTAATTATTGAAATTATTGCCTGAAAAATGGAATCAACTTTTGAGCAATTGTACTTTCTCTGCATCATCAATGGGAGATGCCGCCTATTACAAGCTACATCAATTTTAGATTGTGTATATTTTAGGTGGCAATATCCATTAGTTTCATAAATGAATTTATCAGCGAAAGGAGATGAGCTATGTGCTTACTGTGTATATTTTAGATGGCAGTTCATATTGCCCAAACAAAAAATATCTTTTATGATTGATCTTGGCAGTTGTTTAATTCTTTCTCCTGGAATGGTCATATGGCATTTTCAGCAAAGAACAATAAATCATTTTTTCACTGAAAGAATGAGATCAACTATCTTTGCTTATTGCGAACATTCCATATGGGAGTTCATATTGCGCAAAGGAATAATATCTTATAAATTACAGAAGCAGGAACATTGTTCCACTAATATTTGGTTTTGATTTTCATTTCACTTTCTGGCCATGGCTTTGGCAGGTCAAAGGCCTTGTATTCTTTGTCCTATCTTGAAACAAAACTAATTGGTAGATGTAGAGGAGTAAGGCTCAACTGACAGAAGTAAAGTACCTACTACTCACCAGCTGGTTTGACAGTTGATGCCATCTCTATCGAATACGAAGATCTTTTGAATTTGAAGATATGTCAATTTGTACAAAAAAAATCAAGCTGGCAGTAGGCATAGATCCGAATACAAATAGACAAATAGCATAGGTTAGGGCGGCGCTCGTCGCAGAAGAAGATCCAGTCAAGAGGACCTGGGCACCCGGCCTACGGTGGCGCGCTGCTCGCCCCAGCAGTCGTCGTCACCATGGGGAACTGGGGATGCAGAAAAGTAGGGCGAGCGCGTAGAGATATCCCAACCTATGGCCGACACAGGTGGTCGCAGACACGGCGGCGGCGGCGAAAACGCTCACGGGGATAGCAGGGGAGAAGCGGATGGGGGAGACGGTGGGATTCTGCGGAGGCCAATGCGGCGGCGGCGGAGAGACGGGGCGCCGGGGCGGGGACAGCAGGGAAAAGCGGATGGGGCCAGGTCAAGAGGCTTCTAGAAGCAGCAAGGATGGCGACGTAGTGGCCGTTAACGCGAAATCGGACGGATAGGAAAAAAGCCATGATGTGGCTGGCTGTGAGATCAAAAAATGGTGTACACAAATAAGGGTAACGGTAGCTTAGTTGAGGCCAACTTGGACCATGGCTATTGGCTCCCTTTGCTCAACTTAGAGGGTGTTTGGACCATGGTTATCGGGTATTCGGATGCTAATTAAGAGGACTATAAACATGAGCTAATTATAAAACTAGCTGCACAGATGAAGACTAATTTACGAGATGAATCTATTAAGTCTAATTAATCCATCTTAGCACATGTTTACTGTAGCACCACATTATCAAATCATTGACTAATTAGGCTTAATAGATTCGTTTCACAAATTAGTCTCCATCTGTGCAATTAGTTTTGTAATTTGTCTATGTTTAATACTCCAAATTAGTTTCCAAACATCTGATGTGATAGGGACTAAAGTTTAGGAAGGGTATCCAAACACACCCTTAATCTTCGTCAATTAAATAGTAATTTCGTTATGTGCATTGGTGTTTATAGCTCAATTACATAGATTAACTTCCCTAGTTTGTTCAGTTGACCTCCACTCACTGGCCCTACTAGGTTCATCTACTGAATTATAAAAATCATTATATGCCAAAAAAGATATTTTAGGGCCACCCCATTCGTTGCCTTGGATAGTAATCAAACCATGCTCCTTATATCCTATCTACTACCTTCATACACTAAGAGAAAATTACAGTTCACAAAATCTAACCAGCGACAGGTCGGGCGCTCGCACGGCCACGCTCCCCGCGCTGACACCAACCGTCATTGGAGGTGGGTTAGGGTTTGTTGCGTGCCTTCCCCGACCCCTAGATCCTAGTGGTAGGCTTGCCTAGCAGTGGGGGTAGTGGGTGGGCGGGGACGGTGAGGCGGTGGAGCATCGCCAGCTATGGTGGTGGAGGTGGCCGTTGGGGCGGAGTAGGGGCGGAGGAGGCTCGACGGCGACTAGTTGGCGGAGCTGACGGATTAGTGAAGGACAGGGTCAAAGGGCGAGGGGGGCAAACGGTGGGCAGGGCGGCAAGGCGGCGCGTCTCCGGCGACCGTGGGTGGTGGTGTGAGGTGGTGGCAGGAGGGGTCGCGCAATTCACGGACGCGTGACCCGTCGCATGTTAACTGCCTCCATTGTAGTTTGCTTCACTCTATATTTGGTTCTTAGGCCAATTCTAATGGTGTTCCCACTCTTAATAAGGTGTCATGTAAACAAAGTCAATGACATGGATGCGGGGTAAAGGAAGGGGAGGGACGGGGGAGAAGTTTCGTTTAGATGAAACTGGTTATACAATATTTCCTGGACTATGAAACATGTTGATACTAGCATTGGGACTTGGGAGGTTTCATCTCATCTGAGGTCTCTAATCTTCTGTATGGCCTGTGAAAAAATATAATTGTATGCATTGAAGGGATTATTTCATTCATTAACTCTTACAACTCAGGATAGCGAAATAAAACTTTCTATTTGGGATTGGCCTTCTAATGCCCAGCTCCTGATTTTACCATTTGGAAGCCAACTTAGTGTGTTTGTTATGCAAAACATTGCCTATTGTATATAATACGCAATTTTTTGGCTTTTTTTTGTAATGCTCTATACACTACCATAATCAACAATGTTCCTGCAGCTAATATTACTAGGGAACGACCCAAAATGTGTAGGGAAACTGTTGCCCAAGAGTTCTTACTAGGAAAAGATTTGTAGGAGAAATACTGTCGGGAAAGAAGATGTGCCCTACGATTCCTTCTAAGAATAATATAATAATAATAGTTTCCCTACTAATTATCTGAATGGTAGGGAACCTTGCTTACATGTCACATTTGCAAAGTTTCTTTCCCTATGGTTTTGCAACAACCCTAGTGATGAAATATTTCCATTTTAAGTTTTTGTAAAAAAATAATTCTTGATTTCAAAATCAGGCATTAGACATTGATACATTAATTTCGTTTGACACAGAATTCCATAACTTTCTTGCTAAGAAATGAACAATCTTAAATCTAGACACATTCTATGTACAAGCACAATGTCTGCTCACAATATAATGCCCACTAATTTATGTAAACATTCTTCTCAAATATCCACAAAGCAAATTACGAGTCTAATCCATCATCACAGAATCTAAAATTTCTAGGGCGCGGCTATTGGCTAGATCTACTTCTTGTTGCTGGAGTTTGGGGCCTTTTGGCTTCTTGCAATCCTTCCGAGGCTAGTCACTATGCATATTATACGCAGAATTTTGGATTCCTTGTGATGCTCTATATATAGGGACTTTAGATAGACATATAACTTTAAGGCCTTTCAAATTTGAACCTGAACCTAGTCAAGTTGGAAAGGCCATAAAATTATGCTTTTACTCGTTTTAGAGAGAGCTAGGGTATTTGGCAAATATTATCATTTCAGAATGGTCGAGATGCAACAATTTTGTTTAGATTTTAGGACCATGGTATTGTTAAAGCCATAATATTTTGGATTTTTAGAAAAAAACTATGATGGACACCTTTTTCCTTTCTAAACCCATAATTTTATATGCCACTGGCTTATAAACTACATTATTCATGGTACCATAGTTTTCTAACACCAAAACATACCCTTATTTATTACTCCCACATTTGTGTAAAGGTAAGAAGCTCTTCATATCTTTTTTTTGTGTTTATTAAAAGCTAAATATTTGGAGATTACTAAGAGCAACTTCAAGATCCTCTTAAAATCCTTCTTAATTGATAGGAATAGAGATTTTGGTAAAGAAAGAAAACCTCCAACAGTTTTTAATAAGATATCTAAATATTGTCATTCTCTAATTCTTGATTTCTCGCTAGCCAGAGATAAAGAGCAGAGACGGCTCTCTAGAGTGCACAAAAGATATAGAGAAGATATGTTGAAGGGTGAAAAGATATAAAAGATTAGTTTCATTCAAATGGCTCTTCAAATCTTGAGATAGTGAATTTAAAAAAATGACTCTTGGAGATGCTCTAAGAACAACTCCAATAAGAATATCTTTATATCATTCCTAATTGATAGAAGTAAACATTTTCATAAAAATTATCCTCCAACAGTTTCTTTAATTAGATGTCCATATTCTGGATTTCTTCCTAGCAAAAGAGAGCGAGACTGACTCTATAGAGTGTTGCGCACAAGATATAGGAAAGCTATTGATAAATAAAGAGATATGGAGAACGATTTTTATTTAAATGGCTCTCCAAGTGATTTAGAGAGTGAGTTTCAGAGACATGATCTTGGAGATGCTCTAATAGTTCAAGGCTCCAAGCTTTTAAAGTATGCTGGATTTTAGTTAAGAGCGATTTCAAAAGACTCTTTATATCCTTTCTAATTGACAGGAATAGAGATTTTGGTGGAAATTTTTTTCCTACAATAGCTCATTTATCCAAGTATTGTCATTCTCTATTCTAGATTTCTCAATAGTCAACGATAGAGAGCGAAAATGGCTCTTTATAGTGTACACCGGATATAGAGAAACCGTTTGATGGTGGAAAGATATAGAAACACTCTTGTAGATGCTCTAAATAGCAAGTATTCATGACTAATTAAGGAGCAGGCTACGTTCCATAATCCCTCGAACTAAACCGTACCTAAGTGTGACGTGGATTGCATATCCATTTGATCTGCCCCGGAGTTCACGGCATGGACCTACTACTCTATTGGAGCACTGTTGATCCAGAAGTCGTGTGCCTAACTAACTGCCTACTCCTACCAAAGAGGCAAGACTCGAGAAGAAGCACGGCTCGTCGTCGTCGTCGCAAACAGGCCCTAACTACAGGCCATTGCTGCTGCCCTGCTGACGCCATATATAACGAGCTGAATAATTCCCATGAAACGATCGACACGACACTAACGATAGATCTCCTCCCATGCATTATTATGCATGGGTGATTCGCATGCATAGTTTAGTTTAGGGAGACAAAATGTCGGCGGCAATGAAGGAGGAGCTTAAAACAGAGAGGATACCCATGGCATGCGCTATGAAGGAGTTGGAGTTGGAAACAGAGGACCCATTTGCCATGGCATGCGTTGCTTGGGGCACTTTGGCTTGGCAACGGCTTAGAGAATGGTCACAGGCGAAGTTTCTTGTTTCTTCCGTATCCATTACCGGGCTTAGAGGCAGCGGCGGATCCACAGGGGGGGCTGGGGGGGCTCCAGCCCCCCCTAATTTCTTGATTTCAAGCCTAATCACTGTAGCAAAAGCTTGATTTCACTATTAAATCTTCGTGCAAATCAACATCTCCATTGTTTTAGCCCCCCTTATCCCGCATCGTGCATCCGCCACTGCTTAGAGGAACGAGGCTCCAGGTGACGTCGGACGAAGGAACTGTTTCTACACCATCACTATGGCAGTATGTAATCAAAGAGAAAACTCTCCTTGATTATCATACATTTCAAGTGCGCTACAGCTGAAGGAACAGTTTTAGTTGGCTCGTCCCTGACCCAAACTGCCACCACACGTCCGATTTGGGACGGGTGTGCATGGTTGGGATCTTTGCCGTCGACCGTCGTGGTCGTGGCAGGCGCCAACCCAAGTACGTCCTGATTCATACACATATTCTCCGGCCTGAAAGTTTTTACGGACGAAGAACTGCAGATGCATACCTATTATCTAGAGTAAAAATGAAAAGCAGAAGACAAAAGAAAAAACCTTTCGGTTTGGAAGAAAGGACGCCGGCCATAAAGCTCGCCAAACATGTCTCCATTTTTGTAGTAGTCTAAACCCTAGCCAAGCCAGTAGGCATGGCTGCTAGCTGCTGCCACCGGCCACCCTACGTACCACTGATGACTGATGGTCCGTCCCGGTATTATTCATACCCTGGTCCCTTTTTTGTGACGGTGTTTAATTTCTTCTCCTAAACTTTAGTCATTGTCCTATCAGACGTTTGACATATGAAAGGAGTATTAAATATAGACTAATTATAAAATTAATTGCATAGCTTGCGACTAATTTGCGAGGCGAATTTTTTAAGCCTAATTAGTCCATGATTTGACAATGTAGTGCTACAGTAAACATGTGCTAATGATGGATTAATTAGGCTTAATAAATTCGCCTCATAGATTCTGTAATTTATTTTTTTATTAATATCCGAATACCCCATACGACACCCTCACGTGACACCTCCTAAATTTTGGTTATCGGATCCGAACACCCCCGAAGCTAGGGATGCATCTCTCATATTCAGTGTGGAGGATGGACAGGAACGTATGTACAGGATCGGGACGGCCTGTTGTGTTGAATTCGAATAAATCTATCTATATATCCTGCATTATTTATTTATTATGTTAATTGAAGAGATTGCTCCTCCAGTCCAGACCTCCACGGCTCCACTAGCGACGATCGATGACACTGCGAGTGCGTCAGTGTAGATTATTGTAGACGCTGGACCGACGGCGACGAGACGGCCGGAGCGAGGAGAATTGAAGTACGCGCGCGTCGTCGCCATCATCGTGCATGGACTATGCTGCATACTACTCCGTATGAACCTGCATGCATGCCGATCGAGTAGAGCAGGATCGGATGTCGGAGACGACGTGCCCATGAACATTCAGCACAGTGGAAGCTAGGTGAGCACTAGCAGTGTCCATGCCGTCCAGCACTCACTGCACTATTCAATTCAGTGAGGGGAGGGAGAGACCTACGACTAGCTAGCTAGCTCGTGCTGGCAGTGGCAGTGGCAGCCAACAACACACATTGGCCGTAGTACTGGAATGAGCGAGCAAGGACAAGCTAGCTTTTACAGCCAGCATGCCATGCATGCATGCCATCCTCCGTCCATCCAGTCATATGCAGAATCGATCAAGGGGGCGTTTAGTTCGGTAAAGTTTGTACCTGCAAACTTTACATAGTGCACGATTCTTCACTGTAGCATTTCGTTTGCATTTATGAATTATTGTTCAAACATTGACTAATTAGGCTCAAAAGATTCATCTCGCAAAGTTAAAGCAAACTGTGCAATTAGTTTTTGATTTCGTCTACATTTAGTACTCTATGCATGTACCGCAAGTTTGATGTGACGGAAAATCTTCTTTTTGCATAGTACACTTTTGGAGAACTAAGGGCATGTTTAGTTCCCAAAAATTTTCACCCTAAAATGTCACATAGAATCTTACGACACATGCATGGAGTACTAAATGTAGACGAAAAAAAAACTAATTACACAGTTAGGTGAGAAATCGCGAGACGAAACTTTTGAACCTAATTAGTTCATAATTAGATACTAATTACCAAATACAAACGAACGTGCTACAATAGCCAAACAGTAGCCAAACCCAAAAAAAAAATTGGGAACTAAACGCGCCCTAAACAAGGGCCAAACGATTCAGAATTCCGACCACCATTGGACTGCAACTGCATGATTGTTTGGCGTCGGTGTCAGCCTCCAACGCCCTGAACAGTGAATGGGCATCTACATGCATGGACTACACTACTGGCTCTGATCTCATCTGAGTCTGAGACTGAGTGAGAGAGGCAGCTAGCGCCGGCCGGCCGGCCGGGAGAGAGCTGAGAGTGTCGGTGGGTTCGGCGACCACCCAACGAAAGCGACCTCCGATTACTTCCTGTAGCAGATGGCAATAAGCAGCAGGTGGAGGCCATCCAAACCCAACCAACTCAACTTGGCTGCGTTCCATTTCATGCTGCTTTAGTTAACTAATCCCAAAGTACAATCGTCCTCCACGACAATGGCGTGCCACCTAACCCACCCTCTTCTTCTTCTCATCCTCCTCTCGCCCATGCATCAATATCCTTCCCCTTCCTCCTTATCCACACGGCCAAACCGATCGAAGAAGGAAAAATACATATATGTTTATCTATATATATCTTTGTTTCGAAGCAGCAACATACACCAACGCCGCGAGAATGATCATCATCATGCATGCCAAGGTGGCGTCCCGTCCTTTTGTGCCCTTTTTCCGTGGGTTTGTTTCCTCATTATTTCTTCTGGCCTGTACATTGCACTGTATATGAATGTGTCGTTTTCTATAGTCCTTCTGGACATCCGGTCACATATATAAAATGACGTTTTGAGGTGCCTTAGATCACACACTTTGGCTGCAAATTATCTTTAGTCTCTTTTTTTTATAAAAAAATGTTTGGATATCTATGAGTATATTTGTTTAAATATATTTTCACAAACAAACAATTTAATAGATATATATTATGAAAAAGATAGGTCAATGTCTAAAATAATTGACTTCAGAAATTCAGATAGTCCAAGGCAATCTTGTTTATAACTAAAAATAACTTTACACCATTCATCTATATGCGATCCCTTTTACAAACGGCAATTTAATTTTATGAAAACAATACAAATACAAATACAAATACAGACAATTACATTCACGTGCACACACAACCCTATGAATGTGCACAAACACCACACAGCCCTATGAATGTGCACAAACGCTGTATCCTTATGAGCACCACCTAAAAGCTGGATTGCAGACATTATATTGCTGGACATGGTACTTATTACTACTAAAAGAATATAGCACTACTAATACTTAGAATATATAAAAAAAAAGCACCATGGCAAGTTTTTTTTTTAGAATGACCATGGCAAGTTTAAAACTTGAACTTAGATGGACAAACTCTATCATAGAGAACCTAATCATCTAAGTTATACCCAACTCGCACACTGACGCCAACTTGGCTACGGATAGTTCGGTTCAAATTAAAGCAACATACTCCCTCTATTCACAAATTTAAGGACTCCAATGATTTAAAATTTATCCATAAATGTAAGCACTTTTGGTCTAATAAATAGCAATGATTGGTCGCTAATGGTTTGTCATTTTATGGCATCGAATAACCCTTTCATTCCAAATAAGTGCATTTCTATGCATGCACCTGGACAAACACTTTTCCAAATGCATACTTAGAAGTTGGAAATGTACTTATTTTGGGACAGAAAATGTGGCCGAATAGACATATTTTAGTTGTGTCGCCCTAACTTAGGTGCTTGATTGAGTGTAAATGTGTTTTTTTCTTGCCCTGCTTAAATTATTCTAAACTCACAAGTCCTTACATTTGTATAGATGTACAGAGTATGTTTATACTGCCCGCTCTGTCCCAAAATAAATCAATCCATATAATCATCCTAAGTGAAACTATTTCGTGTCACAAATATATGTGCTCTTTTTTTGTATAAATTTGTTTAAACTCTCTACAAAATAATTAAATCTGGGACATAGGGATTAATAAAAAAGAACTTATGTTCTCTAGGGCCAAGCACTCCTATACTGCTACATATTTCAAGTGCTAGAGCAACAGAGAGGTACAAGGACTCGTTTTGATGGCGGCATTCATAGCCCAATTTGGTGATGAAAATGAAGTGGTACTTTCGTGGAGTATGGATCACCGCGTTGGCGCGTTGAGATTCCCGCAAACATGCAAGATCCTGGCGCAGTGAGCTGTCGGAGCCTTGGCCCTGAATTTCACGCATGTACTATTTCTTGATGCTATCGACTGTGCAGAGGGGGGCAAGCAGCAAGGACACACTTGTGTCTGTGCTCCATAAACCCATGCACCTACAAATTGTACCGCCAAAAGAGCATCGCAACTTTTCACAAAAGCAACCAAAGGGTGGGTTCTTGACAAGACACAGTGCAAATTTCAACTGGAGGTGGACCGGTACTGTAAAATTTCGTTTTCACCTTAGCCCATGTTTGGTTGGTGGAAAGTTGGAAATTTGGCTACTGTAGCGTTTTCGTTTTTATTTGGCAATTAGTGTTCAATCATGGACTAATTGGGCTCAAAACGTTCGTCTCGCAATTTTCAACCAAACTGTGCAATTAGTTTTTTTTCCGTCTACATTTAATGCTCCGTACACGTATCGTAAGATTCGATGTGGCGGGTACTGTAGCACTTTTTGGGAAAACTTTTCGCGAACTAAACAAGGGCTTAGTCGTCTCCGACCGACGCTTGTCAAATTTCATGTGTTAACAACGATCTTAGTACAGATTAGTGGACTATATAATTTTTTTTGGCAGAAAAAGAAAGATTTGAGCATTATTTTTTTGATTGGTTGACAACGAGTAAAGGGTCAATTAGATACCAAGATGGCCAAAAGTTAAGTGGCATCCACTAAGCAAATACAACATCACTATATAGTATTCAACAAATGGGAGATGATAGCCTCCATTCACATATAAGAGTACTCTATTATAGCATCTCCAAGAGTTCCCTAAACATCCTTCTAATCCTTATTTTTTAGAAAGATGGAGAAAAAACCCTCTCCAACAGCTCCTAATATTTACTCCTAATCTTTTAGGACTTGAGAAATTCCTCTCCTTTCCGCGTAACTTTACGCGGACGAAGCCACGCTCCGATACGCCGGAGCGTTACGGAAGTCGTACGGCGCAGTTGCTTTGGCTACTGCTTCTAGGACCCCGAGAAACCGCCGGCGCCGGAGTTCGGCATCCACGGGCTATGGCCGCAATACGCCCCGTGCAGGCCCATCGCCGGCAACGACGGCGCTGCTGCGGCGTCCTTCAACATCCTCGGCAGCACGGGCACGGTGGGGAAGACGAAGAAGAAGTGCTGGCCGGAGAACTGCGACAAGGACAAGCTGGACCTGCTGCAGATCAAGGACCTACTGGCGGCGCTGGAGCGAGACTGGCCGACGCTGTCGTGCAAGAATGGCGCCACCAACATGGACTTCTGGGGCCACGAGTGGTAGAAGCACGGCACCTGCTCGGCCTTCGACCAGCACCGTGGACTGCCCGGAGCCATTGCTGCGCAACTACGCCGACAAGATCAAGTTTCCCACCTTCTGATTGCGTCTGTTCGGGGGCGGCTCGTACGCGTCCGTGAGGCGCACCTCGAGCTGGCTGCAGGTGTTTCCCGGCACTAGCACGATAGGGTACATGGCGGCGCTGGGACTGGAAGACGGCGGCGGCGGCGTGCCGCAGCGGAAGAGTAGGAGCGAAGGGAGGAAGAGCAACAGCAGGCGGCGGCGGCGTGGATACGCTTGGCGACGAAGAGGTTCGCGTGGAAAAAAAAGAAGACTACAGAAAAAAAAAGTCAAATGGGACCGGCATTTGATTTTTTAGAAGTCAAATATTAGGAACTATTGGAGATGAACTTCTTTTTTTCTCCTAAAACCTTTTTAGGAGTTGGTAAATATAGACTTTTGAGGAGGAATATTTAGGGAACTCTTATTAAGTATTTGGACCTAATTTGAAGTACTCTTATTAATACGCCGACAATATGAAATTATCTATCAATCAGTCGTACGAGGCAAATGAAGTACTCTTATTAAGTATTTGGACCTAATTTGAAACAACAATTGACGTCCTGTTCGTTTGAGTTTGACTTATAAACCGTACATTTTCAGCTAACGAACAATACTTTTTTCTCACACCAAATCAGCCAGTACTTTCAGCCATGACTTATCAGTCAAACAAGCCCAAACGAACATGGCGTGAATCTCACCAGCTCGTATTCGAGTTGAGTCCACCAAACAATATATACTTTCAAATACAAAAAAATACAAATCTCATTAAACACGTGCAAAGTACATTACATTCCAAAGTCCAAACCAAATTGACCCTAAGAAAACTCCTTGATCACCCCTGACAAAAAAAGAAATATTACACATCTGCCCCTCAGCAACCACCACCAACCCGAGATGACCATATACTCGCAACAATATCTTTTCTTTTCTTTTGTATAAAACACCCGTCTCCGTCTCCGGTGAGCAGGAGAGGGGGGAGGGAGGAGGCCAAGGACGCAGCCGCGAAGCCAAGCCCACCGATCCAGCCCCTGCCGCCCTGCCCCAGTTCGTTTCTCAGATCCCTGTGCCACTGCCAGTCCCGCGCTCAGCTCAGATTCACGAGCTCGTCTCCCAGAGTCCCAGATCTTGCCTGTTTGGCTGAATTCTGTTCTTTGGGAGCAAAGAGGTAGTTTTGGCCGGAAAGGCCGGCTCTTGGCTGCTTCCTGGTGTTCTTGCTGCGGTTGCTCGATCGAAATGTGACCTTTTGTGCTTCGCAGGTGCTGGTCGGCGGCGTGGTTTGGTGCTTTGGGGCCGGCGAGTTTTTGGGTTTTACAGCTCTGCGTGTCCTCTTGCTGCGGCGGGGTGGAGATGGGGGTGGCGGGGGAGAAGTTCCAGCTGGGGACGGTGGGGGCGCTCAGCCTCTCGGTGGTGTCCTCCGTCTCCATCGTCATCTGCAACAAGGCTCTCATGAGCTCCCTCGGCTTCAACTTCGGTATGAGATCCAATCTTGTCCGAGATGCTTGGCTCCTTTCCGGTCAGCTACTGTTTAGCTCTTAGATGCTTCTGCTCCATGTTTTTACTCGTATGCTGTCTGCTGAGGCACGAGGTCAAGATTAGTCCACGCGGGTTTAGGGAGCAGTGGGAATTGGTGGGTGCTGCACAACTGCACAACGGCTTTGTGCTGTGAATTGGTACGAAGAGACTGGTGCTGCGAGAGATTTCACAGTTTCAGGGGCAAGCGCAAATTAGCTTGACTATCTGTGGATCGAATATTTGGTGTCCTGAGTTGGAGAATGAGTGAGCTGTGAGTTCATATGATAGGGCTAAGGTGACTTACTGGAATTGGTTATGCCGTGGAAAAGGGGCTGGGTTCAGCTTAAGTGGTACCAAAATGGTCTGTGTGATCTTTAGCAGTAAAACACGTCGTACTTTTGCTATTGATTGCACATGGATATGTTTTAACCGTTTGATCTATTTATGGAATCCGATCGCATTAATTTACATGGATATTTTGTGTCACCATGTGTCGTCAAGTGATAGTCCGTCTATAAACAGACAATAATAGCAAAGGAGGCAGGTTTTCCTCAAGTGTTAATGAAATGCGGTATTTGTTTCGCAGCCACTACTTTGACAAGCTGGCATCTCCTGGTTACGTTCTGCTCTCTCCATGTGGCATTATGTATGAAGCTCTTTGAGCACAAGCCTTTCGATGCAAGGACCGTCATGGGATTTGGAGTGCTCAATGGCATATCGATCGGACTTCTTAACTTGAGTCTGGGTTTCAATTCTGTTGGTTTCTATCAGGTATACACCCTTTTTTTTTCTCTAATTCTGTTTGTATTCATCCAAACTTAAGGTTTATTGGGTGATCTGGCACTAATTTCTTATTCGGCGCCCATAAAATGATGTACTGTCATCAGTAAAGGTATATCAGGATGGGCCAAAAATGTCCTAGAAACATGGTTTCAGTTTGACGCTATTAATGCCACTCCATCTCACATCCTAATCACTCCACCAAACTCATAACGAAATATTGTGCATGTTCAGATGACAAAGCTGGCTATTATTCCCTGTACTGTTATATTGGAGACCCTTTTCTTCAGGAAGAAATTTAGGTTTGTTTGTAATACATTATGTGCTTTATGCAGCTCAATAATATATCATCTAATCATTTCCACTGACCTTACTGTGCAGTCGGAATATCAAGCTCTCCCTTAGTGTGCTCCTTGTTGGTGTTGGTGTTGCAACTGTAACTGATCTGCAACTCAACACTGTGGGATCCGTACTGTCCCTGCTGGCAATCATCACAACCTGTATTGCTCAGATCGTATCCTTTCAATTGGACATATACTCATTATTTTCTTTTATGTGGTACATCTGTCACAGAATCATTTGCACGCTACAAACTTTGCATGTGTTTGAGGTTGTTAATATTACAAAAAAGGGGGCAAAGCGCTAATATGTCAATAGAAGCTAATTCTTCCTCTACTGTATTATTTAGTTTACCTGTTGAGCATAAATTTCAAACATGTTATACATTGTCGTGTTTAGTATTGTCATCAGCTTATTGCACATCAGCACATTCATCTTAATGTGGTGATGTGCATATTTCCAGCACATTTCATTAAAAAGGGGATTGTTGCCACTGAAGAAGCCTTTAATTTGACTATTAGTGTCCTGTGATGTATAAGTTGAGTCCTTAACAAGCCATCAGATGACAAATACAATACAGAAGAAGTTCAAGGTATCTTCAACGCAGCTTCTGTACCAATCTTGCCCATACCAAGCATTGACTTTGTTCCTTATCGGTCCATTCCTTGATGGGTTTTTGACTAACCAAAATGTCTTTGCTTTCGATTACACAACTCAAGTTCTGGTAAGCATTAAATCAGGCTTTGGGGAGTTTACGTTAATTGTTGATTATTACTTCATCTGATTATGGGTCTGCATTTATTCTCTGCAGTTTTTCATCGTGTTGTCATGCCTGATTTCAGTCTCAGTAAACTTCAGCACTTTTCTCGTGATTGGGAAGACATCTCCTGTAACTTACCAAGTTCTTGGGCATCTGAAAACATGCTTGGTTCTCACCTTTGGCTATGTTCTGCTTCACGATCCGTTTAGCTGGAGAAACATACTTGGAATCCTCATTGCGGTAATTGGGATGGTTTTGTATTCATACTTCTGCACTAGAGAGACTCAGCAAAAACCAGCAGAAGTCTCCCCGCAAGTCATTCAGGTATGTTCTGCAATGGCTAGCTAACTTACATGGATAGTATCGTGTTTTGAGCAGATAAATTCCATGGATAGTATCAGGTTTTAAGCAGATAACATTCGAACAGATAAATTTCATGGAAGTTTGAAACTGAAATTCTTATTAGTCTGGTGACAGAACAGTATCCACGTAGCATGAGTTTCAGTACAACTACTGTCGGATTGAGATCTATAAATCTTTGTTGTTCCATTAATCTTTTGTCAAATCTTTTCATTTGATATGCAACATTTATATTTTTGTGGAAACATTACTATGCTGTTCTAGTTATCTAGAAACTTTCTTGACAAGTTGCATGTCATTGACATCACTTGAAATAGGGTGAATCAAACCCTCTGATCTCGGACTCCCTGAGCGCTGCTGAAAACGGGGGCAGTGCCCCCGACGACGAACCTCTGAAGGTACCAATGTGGAGCTCAAAGTACTCGAAGGCGTGAAGGCTGTTCTGTTACTAGCGTACGGTGCTATACAGAATTCAGCTTGGTTAGGCAGATACTAGGGTTGGAAGGCAACCCTGTTCCTGTTCCATTTTTGGCCTTCTATTTTTTTTCTTCCTTTCTGGCATATACTATAAATACATGTTCTGTCAGTGTCAGTAAATGGATTTCACTCTTGAGAGGATGATACCTCAGCTCGAGACGAGTGATCTGCCTGAAAGCTATTTTCTTATGATCCACTCCACATGTGTAACTTGGTAGATGGACATGATGTCAACAGTAGTAGTTTGCATTCTTTTGTACTAGCATGTATATTTCTTAGTCTTCTGTTATGTATTCCTCGCGTTACCATCTGCATTTTTCGCCTCCCGTCGCCCGCCACCAGCAGCGTTCCGCGGCCTGGGCTGTCGGCGACTTGCCGCCCTCTCCACGGCTCTCTAAGCCGCTTTCCTCGCCGGAGAAACCTCACCGCGGTGGAGGAGCTCGACTGCAGACAGAAGCTGTGGGCCCACCTGTCTGCCTCGGTCGCCCAAGTCCCAACGTCCGTCCAGCGGAGCTGCGGAGGTTGCATTTTGCTTGACGCAAGCGTTCCAGGATGGAAATCTTTTAGGCCCATTGTCCTTGCTTCCAAGAACGTACAGGCTGGGCCTTCATAGGCCTACACATTGTGGATACAGTCCCATTTAGAACTAGGCCTAGTTCGGTTCAGGAGACTTCTTACCCAGCTCAAGCCCAAGAGCAATGGCGGGAAGCGGGCAGGAAACGGCGGGAAGCGCCGCCGCCAGTGGCGCCAAAACCCCCAGCCACTATAACACCCCGCCCCTCAGTCCTCTTCGTCCCCTCGCCTGCCCACCTCCCCCCGCCGTTGCTCCCGAGTCCCAAACCCCAGAGGCCAGCGCGAGAGAAGAAGAGAGAGAGGGAGATGGTGGGGCCACAGTACGATCTCGTCGGGAACCCCTTGGGCGCGGTGCGCGCCACCTTCGAGAGGACGGCCGCCGCCGCCGCGGCGGAGTCCGGTGGAGCCGACCCTGTGGCGGCGTTCCGGGGCAAGGACTGGGGCGCCGGCGACCTCTTCCGCTCCTTCCTCTTCGAGCAAGACGGCCTTGCCAAGGTGAGGATCAGCCCTTGCCCTTTCTGTTTTTTATTTTTGTGTTTTTCCCGGTTACTTTACACTGGTTTACCTATGGATCTGGGTGGCGATTCAAGATATGGATTGACTAGTCGCATAAATTGAGTCATTTAATTTCAATTCATCAATAATCTGCACAAATAAGAACATGCGTTAGGAACTTCTGCTTTCATTTTCATATTCTGGGGAGGAGTAAAGGGTCTCCTTTTTGCTGCACGCATTTTCGTATCGTGTTTCTAAGCGAGGATTCTAATGCCAAAATAAAAACTATTCCAGGTTCCGGTGTTGGATGCATCAAATCTTGGATTGATCAAACCAAACACCCTGGTCCGGTACCGGGGAATGGTTCAGGATATGCTTGGGAATGAGTACTACATTGGTGCTTTCAAGGTAATGGACTGAAGCTCATAAACTCTTGCAAAAACTGCCTTTAGTGCCTGCTAAGGTTATTTTACTGTATCATCTATGTAGGATGGGTCAACTTGGAGGACAAACAAGTACACTGACTTCTCACCGTTCTCAATGCCACATCCTTGTGATTCACATCTTTGGGAGCGTCATCTCTTCCACTGTGTGCCTGTATGTTACTGCTTCCATGGCATTTGTTTTTCATTCTGTAACCCTAAAGGTTTTTTTATCAGCGCACCAGCAGATGGAAATGAGAATTCACCAGGATTTGTAATTGGTGTATTACAGGCACCTGGACAAAATTCTTGGACACTGGAGTCTTCACCAGGACCTGATGTCCGCAGGATGTCAAACTGCTTGGCACCTGAATTAAGAGAGAAAAGGAAGAGAGATGGGGATGATGATGCTATGGATGTATGTTTTTTTACATGTTTCCTGCAAATAAAATGCAGCTATTATTCCTGACACCCACTGTTGAAGTGTTGACATTTAGTGTATTTCTTTCTTTCGACAGGTTTCAGAAAATGGGCACAAAGAGTCTTCATTCTGCAAGAAGCCGGTAAGAGTTGACAATTATTTTATTTCAGTTTCACTATTTAAATACTAAATGGTCATGTTTGTCTCATGAACCATATATTCATACTTACTTTCTTATATGTTGATGTGCACACGCCTGAATCTCATAAATGTATGTGTCAGTTTCTTGCTTGTTTTTTTTGTATTTGGAAGCTTCATCTGACAATTCCCCTGAATATATGTCATCCTGCAATTTTCTACTCTGAATATAGGCAGGTATCCTGATAAATTAGGATAGTTGATAACCTGATTTATTTATGCATACCTGCTTATTTTCCTTCTAACATTGTGAAGAATTATATGAACCGGCTATTAATCTGATTTAATCTCTATTCTCTTTGCAGAAGGAAGGCGATGTTCATGTCTCATCCAGTTCAACTGAAGTGGCAGGAACTGTTCCAGAGATGAATGGAGGCGATCATCATATACCTGGAAGCTCATTTTCATGTCTAGTGAAGGTGATGACCTAGAATTTTGTGAATGAAACACAAATGATCAGATTTATTTGGTTTTGTTTTAGTTATCGTATTTACGATTGACTCTTTTATATCTTTGTTACAGATCTATGACATGCCTGAAAGTCAAGTGAAGCTAAATGATGTTATTGAGTTTATTGGTGTATATACATTTGACCCAGAACTTGCTGCTCCTAGTGACAACCCAGATGATATAATGTTAGACCTCATGGAAGATGTAACAGTTCAGTTGCCTCCGAGCAAGGTATGCATATACATAGTACCTGAGGTCATGTATAACACGGGAAAATGTTAGTTTATCTTTTGCTATTTTTTTTCCTTAAACTTTTGATTCCTTTAAATGATTATACAGGTGCCACGTCTTCACTGTTTGGTATGGGGAAAATTATCATCCCACGATTTTATTTCAAGGCCTGTTGTTGAGGTAGATATTACCAAATTTGTTGTCATGAAATCTGTAGTGTGTTTGCTACTTTCACCAGCTTTTACCCACTGACTAATAGAACTTATTCTGTTCTTTGTTTTGGTCATGCAGCCTTCACCTAGCCTGTTAAAAGGCATTCGGCAATCTTTGCTCTCACACCTCACTCTCGTGTTAGGCAATGATGAACTTGCAGCCCAGTGCTTGCTGTTGCATCTTCTATCCAGAGTATGTTGTATTTCTAATCTAATGCCCTAACTATAAGCATATTTTAAAAGTTTGCTTTGAGATGATTCTTGCAAAGTCAATTCATACCCAATTACTAAATTATTGCTCATTAATCTTTATGCAGCTTTGCAGTAGGGTGGACGTGGTCACTGTTGGCAGACTCTCCTTGAATTTCACTGGCTTCAACAAGGAAAGTGCTTCCATATTTGGGAATCAACTGTATTCTTTGATCCAGAAATTGGTGCCATATTCACAAGCCATACCTCTGTCAATTGACTATCTCAACTCAGCCACACTTCAACCTAGAAAGGACAACAAGTCAGGAAGGTGCGTGCTTTTAGATTGTCTATTAAGTATCAACAGTATATAAGTATTATATTGACATGAACTTTCATTTAGAGCTAAAATGTAACCTATACTTACCCTAATATTTGCTGTAGGTTGGTCACAGGAGTTCTGCAGCTACCTCAAGGCACTCATCTGACCTTTGATGAGACTCTTCTGCAGACAGGGTCATTGACATGTAAAGGTGTGGAAAATACCATGCTGCTCAAGAATCTGATGGAGTCGCAGAAGGTAATGATCCTTGCAACATTGAACCTAATATTTTAATTCTAGTACTGGTGTTGCTGGCCTTAGGTTAAGTTGAACCGATTATCTGACATTTAAGTTTCTTTGAATTTACTTGCAGGTTGACTACGATTTTGAGTACTACAAGCTGGAAATGACAGCTGATGTGCAGCTACTTACTCTCTCTGAGGGAAAATCAAACATCCTTCCTTCAGACTTGGTAGTGCCTTTCCGGCCATCGTCTGTTCCCACAGTTAATGCAGGTGCTGAGGAAACTGAAAGTTGGAGGTGGTATTTGGCCACAGTAAGGTCTCTTCCTCAGTCCACTGAACCTGAGACTTACCAGGTAAACACCTCTTACTCCATTCTCTATCTAGCAATGGCACTGATCCAAAACCTTGATATAATCTTAAAACCTCGAATATGATTGCAAAAGATGCATATTCGAATATCCAACTATACCACTTTGCATGACATGGTTAATGAGTTGTAACGTTTGCACTTATTGCAGATGATTCAAGATGAAATGGTCAGTGCCATGCGCGATGATAGGAGCTTGGGTTGTTCTGAACTTAGCAGGTCTGTATTAGGGCCACAGTTGAAAACACTAGCCTGGCTGTTTGGTCAGGAAGTCTATGAATCGTTTATGAGCTCATTTCCCTTCCTCTGATCTGCAGATGGCTAACAATGGCACAAATAATGGCCTTGAGCTTTGGCGAGAAGAGTCTTTCTTTGGAGCACTGGCACATGGTGAAGGAGCTTGAGAGGCTTAGAAAGCAGAGGATGCAATGAGATGACGCATCATTAGCATGTTTTTTTACACTCTAATTGTTATGGTGGTATGCTGTTATGTGTATAGTACTAGATGTGTGAATCAAGACATGGATCCAAGCCATTTCTGTAACATATGGATGCTATGATGTCTGCTGTGCATTTTCTTGCTCAAATTTGAAATGCACTCTGGGAACCATGGCATGTCGATCACAGATCTGTGATTTCAGGATTGTAATGCAAAATTTCTCTGAATGGGACCACGTAATGGATGTTTTGAAATAAATCAAACCCATCTTTAACTCTGCAAGAATAAGGCTTTTCTAAGTACATTTGCTATGCGCCTAAATATGTTATGTACAGATACACTACAAAAGCCAAAACAAGCAAACCTTTGATTACTTCTAGCTGCAAAATTATAGCAAACAAACATTTTTCTTCCACCTAAATGTATGGAGTTTTTTGGTAGTGCAAGTTTATGAGTGCAATTGCTCAACATTTGTAATCGCTACATTCATTTTATTCAATGAAATGAACCTTCTCTGTATTTTAAATCTCATGTTTCATTATCTCAAAGCAAACTAAAAGTTTTCTTGTCACTTTAATGTTACAGACCATTTGCCAGAGCAACAGAGAAACAAGGAATTCGTAACTCTCAGTTGTTACAAACAATAGATGATACAGTAAAATGCAATAACTGCTTACAACCTCTCAATCTAATGCCGAAGAGATAGGTGTAGCTGCTCAGTTGCTATATAGTTCACAGAAACACTGGATATGGCTCCAAATTTACACCAAAGATTTTTACACGGTCGAATTTTCACCAGTCATTAGTGTTTCAGCAATAGAGGAAGAGAGCTTAAAACAGTCATCTGACTTTCATCGTTTCTCCCCAATTTGATCTCCTAGGCAGATAAGCCGATAAGCCTTATTCTGATTTGCATCATCTTCACAAAATGGCAGACAGAGGCATAGCTTCCATTGATGCTTGTGTGCCTGCTTTGCATGCATGTATCGCAGAGCAGACATCAGTTGTCTCAAGGAATTTCTGACCCTTCACCAGAATCAGTGGGGTATACTTGAGGACCAACCGCTTGCACTGGAGGTATGAAAAGAAGATTATTATGAACAGAAGCTAACAGAGGTAGCAAATGTCAGATTTCAAAGAAAGAGACCCCCTGTTCTGTATATGAAATATTTGCACAAACCTGCAGGGTGCAGGCATCAGCAACAACCTAATTTAAGATACAGTTCTGTAAGCGTTAAAGTTCGAGAACAGCTAAGATGATTGAACTTGGTACATCTTTAGGCAGATTGGAGAAGACAGCTAAAATTAGGAAGCTGAGCTAGCTCAGTTGGTCGATGGCGTGGATGTGTGCCCAGACCATCTAGGTTCAAATCCTCGTTGATGTGAATATTTGGGTGCCTATTTTCTTCTTAAATAAAATGCCACCTAGGTTGGTCTAGTTTTTTTGGGGGCGAAAACAGAAAAGTACAGTAATCACCGAAGTATTTACTTTCTAAAGTGTTTAAACAGTTTAAGGTTTCTCATTTCTTGCTGACTTTTGTTCTCAGATACCATTCAATATAGGCCGATGCACTCATAGCACATCTGAGATTCTTTTTCTTGAACTTAGCTCACCTGCTGTTCATAGTTCTGCGCCTTGCTGCATGTTTTGGTGAGTAGGTCGATTACTTCCAGCTGCAAAATTACAGCAAACAAAGGAAGACATTACAGTATGTACAAAGAACAAAGCAGTACAACGCACAGAATGTCGGCGACGGAGAGTGAAAATATGGCTATTACCTGCGTGTTGGGATCTTTAAGCATGACAAGAATTTCAACAACAACATGGTGGCATAAACCACAAGTACCCTCCCGAGTGGGTAGGCTAATCTTCATCCCCTTCTTGCTGAGATGCATCGATTCACAGAACTTTTCAGGGGTAACCATGGAAACCTCGAGGAAGAAAAGGGGTACATAGTAGTCGACCAGCGTGATGCACTGCAGCAGAGTGAATCATCAACACACCGATAGATTTAAGCAACTGAAAACGTGGTACCCAAGGCCGGATCACAAGCTACACATACCTGCTACTTCAGAGGGGCAAGGCTTGCACATTCATGGTGTAGAATGCTAAGAATTTCAGTCCGTGTTTCGTTTTGTGTGAGATAGAAAAGTGCCTCAGTTGAGTACTGCTCACATAATTTACACAGCTTTCCACTGGATGCAGTTAGACCTAGTCCCTTGGCTGCATCAGGCAAGCTGCCCTGAGCTGAATTGAAGACAAAAGAAAAGATTGATCAGAAGTGCAAAACTTCAGAAGCTTGAGTTTCTATAAGGAATAGCAGCTAAGCTGAAGCTACACCCTCTACGGTGAGTAGAATTGATGGCTTAGACGTAATTGTTTTCTTTAACAGATCACAGGATTAAATGCAAATGCAAACCAAGAAGGAATTTAGGTAAACTAGTTGAAACTATCACTAGACTTGATAGTTATAACCTTATAGGTAGAAGACATTCAGAACAACACTTAGGATTTCATACGTTGTTGCACCTGATCTACTTATAGCAACAGAAAATTCACTGCTATGGACCAGCAACATTCAACAATAAAGAAAAAGAGAGAACGGAGCAAAAATCAATAGATTCAAAACTTACCCAAGATATTAAAATCTCTGCTCTCTGCAACCTCAGTTGATGAGGCTATAGCCAGTGCAAGCACAAACGCGAGCCTCGTTATTGAGCACATTGTACCTGCTTACCAGTTGGTCAGTTGACAGGAACAAAACTAGAAGAAAACTGTCGCAATGAAATCAGCTGTTGCCGATGGATGCAGAAAAGCTGGCTAACTCAAGCTTCTCCATAAAGCCAAAAGGTAAAAGACAAAAAAAAAACATGAAATATATCCTAACAGATCAGTAAAAGTTTCAGATTCAGTCAGCCCAACGTAACGGAAGAACTCAGTTGGCTTCAAGATGTAACTATCTCAGCACAGAGCATGAGCTAGCCCTCCGCATCCAGATTCCAGGCAACAGATTCACGAGATTCAGCTCGCTCCACGCCAGCAGAGTTGCTACTATTTTGGCATCACTCCAGATACGCCTTCGCAGCAGATTCGCAAAGCATTACGCTCGCTTTGCCCTTTACTTTGCCCCTTAGTTTCTTGGGTTATTTGGATTCTTGTCATTACAATTTCATAAGTTTTAAAGAACGTCATTACTATTCTTCTTATTGAAAACTTCCCATTACTATTCTGTTTCTCCCTCATCCTTGCCCTTTTCTACGTCTGTAGCGTAGCTAGGCCCACCTGCAGGTGCCATATTTCCGTATGTGCCCGTATTGCCCCTGTACGAGACGATAAGGCTGAGCAGCACGCCCTGTTCTTCTCTGCCGCTCCCGTTCTTCTCTCGCACTCTTCCTCATTCTTCCCCCTTCTCTGCCGCACGCTCGCGCCACCGTCCATTCTTCTCCCTTCATCCCTCCGACCAAATCCTAACCCCATCTCTTTCCGCGGCGAACCAGGCGTGAGCGATGGTGGCGAATCGAGGCGTGGTTGGCGGTGGCGATTGGAGGTGGTTGGCGGCGACGATTGGAGGTGGTGGCGATTGGATCCTGTGATGGCCTTTTGTGATGGCATGTGAATTTCAGGTTGCCTGTAACGCTTGAAAACTAAAACAAGCTGAATTGATGAATTTCTAAACGCATATAATGCTTAGTTTAGATATAGGATGCATGTCATGACCTTTGAACTGAATGTACTGTTAGTGGCCTATTTTCTAGATGTCGAATTACTAAATGTCTGTAATGCTTGAGTACTTGAACAAGCTAAAATGCTACTGTCATTAATATTGTCAGTATGTTGTTGTCATTTTCAGTATGCCTGTGAATTCATGCCGTCAATATGCTTTGCTTGGCACTACAAATTATTTGAAAAACTTTTAGATTTCATTCATTAACTTCAGGCACTGGTACATTCAATAGATAATGAAAGCTTACAACAACTAAGACCAACAGAAGCTACATTGCATACAATTCACTACTTCCAAAGTTTGCTCATAAGACAACCAATAGCTACACCTACATAGACTGCTGCTATAACAACATAATCCATCTTGATCTTCTAAACTTACGCCTTCACCACCGAAAGATCAGTCACAGCATTGTCAAGTTTGTGCTTTATTTCATTGAGTTCTAGCTTCAGGTCCAAAATGAGCTCGACAGACCCATGTCCACCTTCTCCTGAACTCAAATGGCTCACCTTCTTCGATCGATTCTGCTGCTGCTGCTTTGGGTTGCGTAAGAATGCAACATACTGCGCCTCGGACATTATGATGCCACATGTTGTTGGGTGACCCTGCATCTCACAAAACCCTAGCCGTATGAAAAACATCTAAGAAACTCTAAATTGAACACAAATTGACTTACTTTGATGTTGTTTGGGCACTTGACGAAGATCTTGTCATAAGTGGCACGCTGATTGCTTCTAATTCGTACCAACTGAACTTGGCAATCCGGGCACTCTACGGGTGGGTGCAGCGCGCGGGCTCTTGATCCCCCAGTCCGCCGAGCTGGAGCTGGCCGCCACCGCTCCACTAACCAGGCCTCCACTCATCTGCGGCAATGGCAGGTGGCGCGAGCGTCGGCGGCGAGATGTGCAGAAGGCGATGTTGTTAGGGTTTGTCTTCGTCGCCACCACCTCCAATCGCCGCCGCCAACCACGCCTCGATTCGCCGCCACCGCTCATGCCTGGTTCGCCGCGAAAAGAGATGGGGTTAGGGTTTGGTCGGAGGGATGAAGGGAGAAGAATGGACGGTGGCGCGGGCGTGCGGCAGAGAAGGGGGAAGAATGAGGAAGAGTGCGAGAGAACGGGGGCGTGCTGCTTAGCCTTATCCTCTCGTACGGGGGGTAATATCGGCACATATGGAAATACAACACCTGCAGGTGGGCCTAGGTACGCTCCAGACATAGAAAAGAGCAAGGGTGAGAGGGAAGCAGAATAGTAATGACAAGTTTCTAATAAGAAGAATAGTAATGGCGTTCTTCAAAACTTGTGAAATTGTAATGGCAAGAATTCAGATAACCTTATTTTAAGTAGCTTCCCGTTCCGAAGAATTGGAGGTTCTTTGATTCAGGAACAGGGGTCGAACTGGACAGAGCGAATCAAGAACCGAGGGCGGCGGTAGTATAGATAGCACAGAAGAAGCTAATATGTATGGATGAGGATGAGGAAATCAAGATGCAGCTCACCTGGTTGACTCCCGACTCTCCTCTCCTCCGTTGTCCTGTTCTTGGAATTGGAACGGGAGGGGGAAGGAGAGCTGCAGCTTGGAGTCTTCCGGGAGTTGTTAACTTGTTATTACTAATTTTCTTTGTTTTCTTAAAGCTTCAGGTTACATTAGGAGGATGCATCAGCATGTGAGATTAGAGAAGTGGGTGTGGGTGGGAAACCTTGAAGACTACGCTTCTGTGGTGGCTAGGAGGGGGTAGAAAGGCATAATCTTTTCTTACAAGGGTAAGGTTGAACTGATGGTTGCAGGGGAAAAAAGGTGAGGCGAAAAAGACAGCAGTATATAGCAAATTTAGTTTTAGCTTAATAAACTTGCAGGAAAATTACAGCGCAGACCATCAGTTGCTTCTTCTTTTCTTTGATAACCATTATATGTCTGCTAGAGCTGATGCAAGGCAGTCTAATAATACAGACTATAGTGCCTCAGTGCATGTCACATTGCAATGGGGGATTCTTGACTTTTCACAATCCCTATCTTTTTTCGAACACTCCAGTTTCATTTTAGTGTTTTTGTGTTCAATATAGGCAAAAAATAGGTAACTTACCAACGAAGGAATATTCCAATGAAAATGTTTGGACGCGGGCATCTGTCCCGTCGGACGTGGCTTCCCACTCCGCTTCGCCCCTCTCTCTAAAATAAACTCTGCCTCGCCCGCCTCTCTCATAATAAAAAAAATCTTGACTCTGTCTCGTGCCGTCGTGGCTTCACCACGCCGTGTGGCTGTCCGCCCGCCCCAGTCCGCCGTGCCGCTGCCACTATCCCCCGCGCTGCTGCTATCTCATGCCGCGGCCCACTCCGACGTGCCGCCGCCGCCATGCCCTGCAGCACCTCCATTCCCCATAGGGAGGAGGAATCCTTTTGTCAAGGTACGCTGCCAGCCGCCCCACCGACTGCAGGTGCTGCTGGACCCGGTCGTTGGTGCCTCACCCTCCGCCTCCAAGGTCATGCATGTGCTCGACGACTACAGTGGCGCCTCTATCCCTGTGAAAGCTCTAGTTTGGTTTTGGTTAATTGATGAAACCCTAAGTGCTAACCTAGTTTATCAAAGTGATTATGAGATAGGTAGCACTACTCCAAGTGATGAAACAATGGCGAAGATCATGACGATGGTGATGGCATGGTGATGATCAAATGCTTGAACTTGAAAAAGAAGAAAGAGAAAAACAAAAGGCTCAAGGCAAAGGTATAAATAGTAGGAGCCATTTTGTTTCCGTGATCAAGACACTTAGCGAGTGTGATCATATTTGGGTTAGATAGCCGTACTATTAAGAGGGGTGAAACTCGTATTGAAATACGATTATCAAAGTACCACTAGATGCTCTAACTCATTGCATATGCATTTAGGATCTAGTGGAGTGCTAACATCCTTGAAAGTATTTGTGAAAATATGCTAACACATGTGTACAAGGTGATACACTTGATGGTTGGCACATTTGAGCAAGGGTTAGAAACTTCACCGGTAGAGTGTCCGCTCGTAGAGTGCGGACAGTCTGACAGTGCCACCGGCGCCCTATACAGAAAAGATAGGAGTTCATAGAGTGACCGGATGCTGGTGGCGCAGTGTTCGGACGCTGGGGTCCTGCGTCCGGTCAGTAGCAGCAGTGAGCACGCGTCTCGGTCTTGTGATCGGACGCTGGAGCGAAGAGTGACCGGACGCTGGCAGGGTGCGTCCGGTCAGTGCCGACGTACGCTGACATGAGGCGCACAGACGAAACGTTGAGTGATCGGACGCCGGGTGAGTCCGGTCGAGCTTGACCGGACGCGTCTAGTCGTGAAATTTCGCGTTTGGAACCTTACTGGAAACGACCGGACGCTGAGGTCCTATGTCCGGTCACTTTCTAACTGACGTGTCCGATCATCACTTGACCGTTGAGATCGGGCGATTGGCGTTTGAAGCCAATGACACGTGGCAAGCATCGGGCGACCGGACGCTGGGGTCCTGCGTCCGATCACCTCGTGTTGTGCCCAGTGAAGGGGTACAATGGCTCCATTTTATGGGGACTTCTATTTAAGCCTCATGGCTGGCTCAAGCTCATTCTCTTGCCCATTTACATTGATATAGCAACCTTGTGAGCTTAGCCAAAGCCCTCTCACTCATCTCCATCATTGATTCATCATCTTTGTGAGATTGGGAGAGAATCCAAGTGCATTGCTTGAGTGATTGCATCTAGTGGCACTTGGCATTCGTGTTTCGCTGTGGGATTCACTTGTTACTCTTGGTGGTTGCCGCCACCTAGACGGCTTGGAGCAGTGAGGATGGTTGAGCGGAGGTTGATGATTGTCTCCGGCTCCGATCGTGGTGATTGTGAGGGGTCTTGTGCCTTCACCGGCGGAGAGCCGAAAGGTAACTCTAGTGGATTGCTCGTGTCATTGAGTTACCTCACTTGTGGGTATGTTCTTGCGGTGTCTAATTGTGTGGACGAGGTTCGTGCAATACCTCTTAGCCACCAAACCACCAAGTGTTGGTCGACACAACGGGGACTAGCGTGTCGACAAGCACGTGAACCTCGGGAGAAAAATTGGTTGTCTCTTGCCCTTTGGTATTCTTCCGGTGATTGATTTAATATTAACCTTGTGATTGGTTCACTCCACTACACGGCGGTATAATCACCCTACTCACTCATTTATATTCTTGCAAACTAGTTGTGGCAAGCTCTTTAGTGTAATTAGAATTGAGAGCTTGCTTTGTTATTTTAAGTTCATCTAGTGGAGCTCTTTAGAGTAACAAGATTGAGAGCTCTTAGTGAGTAGTAGCATTGCAAGTTGTGTGCCTGGTAATCATTGCAACTAGAATTGTTGGATAGGTGGCTTGCAACCCTTGTAGAACTAGAACAAGTTTGCATTTCGCTATCTGTCATATTAATCAAATTGCTCTAGCTGATTTGTAGATTTTTAAATAGACTATTCATCCCTCTCTAGCCATATTAGGACCTTTCACCCTGCTACGCCATACCATGCTCCATCCTTCATCGCGCCCGGGCTAGGCGACCAAGAGAGGGGGCCGTCGCTAGCCGGGCCCAGGCTAGGCCTAGGCGCAGCTAGCCGCTGCCAGGCCGTGCCACCATCCTCGGCCACCGGTGGTCGGAACCGGCCGTTTCCCACTCTGCTCTGTGTTGCACGGAAGAAGGGTGAAAAGCGCATGTTGCAAGCGTATATTTCAAGTGTTTCGGATTTTTCTGAGATATGTTGCAAGTGCTTCAAATGGATGTTGTAAAAATAGATCGGGATGTTGCATAAGTTGCAATGGTTGTACACGTATGTTGCAAGCTTCTGTTCTCAATATTTCATATTTTTCCGACGTATGTTGCAAGTGTGTTTATCTAGATGTTGTATATGGTTTCACACCTATGTTGCAAGTGTTTTATCTGGATATTGCGTATGTTTGCAATTGTTTTTTCAGGTGTTTTCACAAGTGTTTCAGACGAATGGTCCAAATGTTTTATCGTCTTTAGACGTATGTTGCAATTGTTGTATATGGATGTTTCAAAACTAGATCATGTGTTGCATCTCCCTCCTCGTCTTCTGCTGCCTCGCTTCGGTGTCAGGCGCAGGAAGCAAGAGCAGGTGAAAGTAGTCCCCGCTGACGTGGGGGCGGTCCCCATGTGAATGCGCGGGCGCGCGACAGCATGTAGTATGTGAAGTAGCAACAGGAGCAGCATCAGCAGTAGGCGTGGGCTGGCAGGCACAGCCGGCGTGGCAGGCGCAGCGGCACGGGCATCCAGACCGAGGGCTGGCGTCCAGACGTCGAGGCGCTGGCCACTCCGATATTCCAATGGTTTTGAGGTTAGCATCATTTGCAGATTGGCAGCCCCATTGCACCAATACTGACAGGCCACCAAATTAGAGGGGGGGGGGGGGGGCGGCAATAAATAAAAAATAAAGGCATCAATGGATGGATATTATTATCCATAAGTGAAAAGGACAACACAAATTATATACATATTTCAAATCTAAAACAAAATATTAACGCGTGAAAGAAAAAAAAAACTACCGTCGTCGACAGCAGGGTTCAAACCCGCGCGGGCGAAGCCCCACAGATTTCAAGTCTGTCTCCTTAACCACTCGGACATATTGACGTTTGCTGTGTGGTTAAAGTTTCTAAATTAATTATTACATAAATTACGTTTCTGTCTTGGTCTATGGAAGAGATCCATGGGCCTTGCCACTCGATACCCCAGACAGATGTATGTAGCATAGCCTAAAGACAAGCCCATCTACTTGGCCTCCTAGTAGGCAGGAAAAAAATTTAAGAACTGTTTGGTGCGACTCTAATAGGGTGTTTTGGTTTGCCGAACAGATGAATTCGGAACCATCTACTCCCTAAAAAAAATTCGGAACCATCTGATCCGAACTCCGAACCTGGCATCACTGTTTGGTTTGCATAACGGATCAAACTCGTTCTTATCAATCAGTTGTCCTTACTGCTAATTGCAAGTTAACTAGTAGAATCAACTTGTTCTTTGAAAAGCCATAGGACGACTACATCCTTGTTTGGTAGATAAGCTTCACATATAGAGTAAAAGTGACGATCAAAATAAGTTGGTCTGATCTAGCTTTTGCTTTTTACTCCTTCCGTCTCTAACAAAGAGTCGCTATCAAAATCGTGCTGGTCAACTTTCTCAACTTTAACTAGGTTTATAGAAAATACATGCAACATTTATATCTCTAAATAAGTTTATTATGAAAATATATTCAACAATCTACCTAATGGTACTAATTATGTACCATAAATATTAATATTTTGTTAAATATATTTGGTCAAAGTTAAAAGTTAATGACTTTTTTTACATAGGGAGTAGTACAAATAAGAGTGAGAATAAGCGTGGCCTGACGATCAATTTGACCGTTGGTTTCAACTTATTTTGACCATAAACAGTTTATAAGATATCCCAAGTAGGCCCTATGTGCCGGAGGAACCCACTCTGTGTGCGTCCATTCATCAAACCAAACACGTTGTAGTTGGAGCTGGATGCAAATGTTTGGGTGAGAACCTCCAGCCTAGGCCTCACCATCCAAACTTGCCCGAGATTCAGAACGTATCATGCCATATACTCCTGCATGCTTATGAATGTAACACCCCGGGTGTTTAAATACTAAAACCTGACATGTCATCATACGCATTGTAAAGCATTTGGCATTTGGTGAAAACTTTGAGATGCATACACTAAAACAAGTTTATATTTATGTGGTATGTGTTGAATTGTATTGTTTGACTCAAGTTCAAAGTTTGCTTGGATTTTTAAATTTTCGAGAAAACCCTGATTTTCAGCATTTAAATCCTACCCTGAAAACTCATTTCAAAATTTAAGCATATTTTGGGGTTGAGCCCAAAAGCAAAAGTGTAGAGCTTGACAAGTTATACAAAGTTTGTTTTTGGAGTTTTCAAAGTTGTTATGAAAAATTTGGAGTAATTCGAAAAGGCGTAATTCGTTAAATTTCCCCTATTCGAATTCAAAAGTTCATTTCAAAATCTAGACCGAATTTGGGGGTGGTTATAAAAGCAAAGTTGTAGAACTTTTAATTTTGAATAACTTTTAATTTTGGAGATTTTTGAGTTGTTACAAAAATTTGGGAGTAATTTGAGTTTCAAACTGGATGGCAATTCTGTAATATTGATGAACAGTGTTCACCGCTCTTGCCACATGGCCGGCGACCGTCTTCGGCGTTCCAGGCGCGCACGTGGCAGCCTTGGCTTCGCGCTGGCGTGGGAAAGACTCCGCCGTGGCTTCTCCTTGCTTCCTTGGCCGTCCTATAAAGCTCTGGAGCAGTCGCCGTTCTTCTTTTTCCCTTGCTCTGTTTTTCCGTCGGCCTTGCTCATCTCCAGCGAGCTCGCACCGTCGCGGTAGTGCTCCACCGTCGCAGCTAAAGCCAGTTCTAGCTCTGTCTCCTTCTTGCGCATCCACCCAGCCAACTGTGGTCGACTGATTTTGCCAGGAACTTGCTGACCACGCTCTTCTTCCTTGCGGCCGGCAACATCTCCGTCATGGCAGCGCCGTCGTGGCCAGCGCTCTACACTGAGCCTCTGACCTTGTGAAGCCTTGTTTCAGCTTCTTCGTGATGCCGTGGTGCTTCGTGCCTGGTTGATTGACCGTTTTGTCCACCGCAGTAGTCGGAACATCGCTGTCGTCGTGGCTTGCTCCACCGTGGTTGCTGTGAACGTCGACCCATCTCTCCGTTGGTCCTCCAGCTCGGTCATCGACTCCAGCGTGATCGGGGTGAGCCCCTGAGTCTTTCTGGGCCATTTGTTTAGTCGCTACCGGCCTTGTTTCACCAGCGTAACACCACCGAGCCGCCGTGTCCGCCATGGCCGGTACCGTGCTCATTTCATGCCGCAATCGATGCAACTAAGGACGTCAGTAGGTGAGCTTAGTCATGGGGAGTATGTTGGTGCAGTTGCATTCGCTGTTAGTCTCATCGGCGGTGGGGAATCATCGGTCAGCGCCGTCGCCGTCGCGGTCAAAGCCAGAGGTAGAAGATGATGGGTGGGGTCGGGTTGTCAGCGACTCAGCGTTCAAAATGGATTTTTTTATTTTCAGATTGAATGAATAGTATCTGTTTTTGTTATTTTTGTGTAGATTTATTTAGAGCTCCAAAAATTATGAAAATTTTTGTGTGACTTTTCTGTGATGTATAATATTTAAGAAAAATATGAAATATTATTTTTCAGTACCTTTTGAATGTGATAAAAAATTGCCCAATTTATTAATAAATGGATTTCCATTATTTTTCTAGGCTTATTTAATTGTCCAAAAATTATAAAATTTGTTTTGTCACTTACTTATCATGTAATGAACATTTACAAAAAAATTGAGGTCAATTGGAACAAGTTGATTTATTTCATAATTCTTAATTAATTAATTAATTCTTAAAAGCAAATAGTAACCTTTAGTGATTTAGGTTTTGTTTGAATTTTTGATTGAGTGATGTCCTTGGGTCATTAGTTGGTAATGATCCTTGGCAATTGATGTAAGTAGTACGAAAAAGATTTGGTTAGTTTGACTTGTAACTGTACCACGAAGGAAAGTTGTATTCAAATTGTTAATTTTTGCATCCATCATCGAGCATCATGTTTCGTATTCCGCATCATGTTAAACATGGCATTGTTACTACGTATAGTGAACGAAGGTGAACACGTGGTAGTTAATCAAGTTGCGGAGGAGGTTAATCCGTCTGTTGAGGTCGGATCGAATACTTGTGAAACATCGCAGGAACCGGACTTTTCCGTCAACGAAGACAAGCCCCGGATGCATTCAACCCTACCTTGTATTTTACAAATTGATTTCACTTTTTGCTTCTTTTTACTGCATTAAGTGATTATGAGTCAAGTAAAAATCAAATTGGTACATTACCAACCTTGTTATTCCATATTTATCATATTACCAGTTTTAAATTCGTATATACCTAGTTTTGCTTAGCTATGCTTAGAACGATGAAAGTCGGGTGATTATCTACCACCTGCAAGTTTTAAATAGAACTTTGGTTACTTATGTTATCATGTGATACGGGAATGTGGAGTAATAAATTTAGACCGGACGGATTCGGTGTGTGTGAGCCACAAGATATGGAGGTCTTGTGAGCGGGTCCTTTCTGTCTGTGTCGATTAAGGTCCGTACCATTGTTGAATTGCATGAGATGAGACTTTGTAGTACTAACCACATACTCCGATAAGCCTTTACTCAGCTATTCTATTATGAGAATGGCTACTCGCGCACTGGGAGTGGAGAGATGGCGAGAGTAGCATGTATCCACGTGGCCATGGGCTGGAATGGTGGAGTACTGTATTCTCGGGTGGCGCGGACCCGTTCTTATTTTAGAGGATCCAAGAGTAGGTTGGTATATGTAGGTCGGGGACCTGCATATGTCGTGTGGTCTGGAATCTCTAGCTGGGCTTAATCAGTTCGAATCGTCGTTGCTCCTCGGTTATGGAGACTCAACTCACTGTTTATCATCATAGTATTAATAACTAGAACTTGAAAATAGTTTGTGAAGGTGTTGGATATGAAGATTCATGATCTCGTTACGGATCGTGTCATCTTTGTATATGATTTTATGAAGTTTTAACTGTTGAAATAAAGAATTTTGTTAAAGGGCTTTTACGCAAAATAACTTTGATTATTGCTAAAACCATACCTTGAATCCCTAAGCCTGTATTCCTGAGTCTTTTCAGTTTTATTTCGGTTAAGTCTTGTTGAGTACTTTTGTACTCAGGGTTCGTTGACCTTTGTTGCAGGTGAGACTCATGAGCAGATCTGTTTTGGATCGTACTGCATGACGGTTGTTCCTTGTGATGACGATGAGAAGTAAATGTGTGGCCCTTAGGTAGGGCAGTTTTATTGTGTATTTTGTATTATATTATAATGCCACTCTACTATTTCGTTTGTAATAATCATCGAACTTAGTTATGAGGTTTGAAACTACTGTTTTGTAAATTATGTTATTGTAAGACTTTCGCTGTTTTTACTCTGATGTCGATGTTTGAATAAATGTTGTAATACTGCAATGACTCTGTAACGTGATCCTGCTCGAAAGTCGTGGATGATTCGGGGTTCCCCGAGGACACCCGACAGTCTTCTTAAGTTAACGAAAATATATGCATAAATGTCAAAGGTCGTCGGACAGTGACAGATGCATATGGGCCCTATAATTTAGGAGGTTCTGCCACAATGAACTTATGAAACTGCCATATAAAATTAGAAGAAAAGTAGTTGGAAAAATAAATACAACCCACGACAGTCTCGTAAGGCTCTCTTTGCTGATTAGGATCGGGAAATGAAAATTTTTGGATGTCCCATCGGATGTTTCGAGAATGTCGGAAGGGGTTTTTGGATACTAATAAAAAAACTAATTACATAGCTCACCTGAAAACTGTGAGACGAATTTATTAAGCCTAATTAATCTATCATTAGCACATGTTAGTTACTGTAGCACTTATGATTAATCATGTACTAATTAGTCTTAAAACATTCGTCTCACGATTTTCAACCAAACTGTGTAGTTAGTTTTTTTCGTCTATATTTAATACTCTATACATGTAACACAAGATTCGATGTGATAGTTTGGGGTGAAATTTTTTTTTAACTAAACCGGGCCTTATCTTCACGTCTCTGTGTGCATAGTTGCGGCGGGCGGCGGGGATGAGGTGGCGTGCGACTTCGAGTACGAGGTAACAGCGGAGTTAATGCACTAGTGGTACAGGTAAGTGAGGTGCTGTAGGCGCTGTCGTAGCCGCATCCATCTCTGATCCAACCTCATGGGGCGCTGGCTACGGCCTACTACGGGCGACGGCGGGGCCGGCCGGCGATGGACGCAGCCAACAGCTACGGTATCCACGTCACTCCTCATTGAATCCGGCCGTAGCTACTCCCTCCTTGTCTGTAAGCAACCGCCGGCCCGCCCTTCCTTCGATCGATCCTCTTCCCGAGACGATAGCTGAGGTTGGTTTGGCCATTCATGGCGGGCACCGGTGACCGCCCGGCAATGGCAAGCAAGTGGCAGCAGCCGGCAGCAGGATGGATGGAAACACGGCACCACAACCACGGGCACTGTTACTCTGGCTACACGGGACCGCCATATAGGCTCCGTTCGGCTTACCCTATATCTGGTTGGTTCGGCTTCTTTTTTTCAGCCGAAATAATATTTTTCTTTCATAATATTTTAGTCAAAATAATATTTTTCAACTAATTTCAATTAAGATTCAGCAAACCGAACGGGACATATTCAGGGAAACGATCGATGTTCCCAACATCCACCGCTGCACGCACGCGGCAGAAGATGAGAAGATCGAACAGGACGGCGCGCGCGTCGTCGGCGCCACCGCCCATCGCCACGGCGCCCAGCCACCCAGGTCACATCCGAGAGGTCAGAGGAGAGGAGAGGAGAGGAGAGGAGAGGTAATAGAGTACGCCACTCATGTTTCAGAGTTTCAGCACTGCAGGTGCATTGTCGTCAGATGAACGCCGCCGAAGGGATCGACGGCTTCGCACGACACGAACAAACCCGTCGAGATCGAGTGCGTGCACGACTGCACGTACTCCATCCAACACTGGATCGAGGCACGTGCCACAGCTCTTGGATTGGTGGCTAGCTAGAGATGTAGTGGAGCTGATTAACGTATGGTATGGATATGGGCGACCTCGATTGGCAACCGGCCGGCCGGCGCGCGGGCAGCACGCAGCAGCCAGCAGCCATCTCGATGCCCGTCGTCGACTCGGCGACCGCATTGAAGATGGCGAAGCGAGATTAAAGTTCAGACTCGCTCGCGGCCATCTGCGTGCGCACACCAATGCAAGCCACTGGTACGACCGCTCCCATGTAAAAATTCCTACCGTTCCCATCCAAAGGAGCACCCGGCCTGCTCCAAGTTCGATTAAAGCCCCCTTTGGCACGGTTCATCCAAAACAGCTTCACCGGTGAAGTCAAAGCCGGTGAAGTTAGAAAAACTGGTTTTTTCCGGCTTCTAGTTCATTTTAACCCCGGCTTACAAAACGGCTTCATGCTACAATGCCTCAATTTGCGTAAAATAAATGAAGCCGAAGCCAGCATAAGCCATGCCAAAGAGGCCCTAAGAAGTTGATGAACGGTGAAATTCAAAACGGACGTCCGAACGCCCTCCTCCCTCTCAGTCCTCACTGCCCTCTTTTTCCCGTGCCCGGCAGCCCCCCCCTCCTCTGCCCTCCACCGCCGGTGGCCCCTCCGTCCCTCTTCCTCTCTGCGCGACAGCGTTCGTCTTCCTCCTCGCCCACCGCCCCGTCACGGTGCGGTAGGGTCTCGCCGGAGCTCCACAGTCGTGGCCACGGAGCTCTGGTGAGACCCTACCACGCCCGCGGCAGCCTCCTCCTCCCCCTCCCCCTCCCCCTCCCACCGTCGCCATGACCATATTCGCTCGCGAACACCGCCGCGATGCCCCTGCCCCGCCCTGGTCCGTCCGCTTCCACTGCCGCCAGGACCCGAACGCTGCCCTCCCGCCGTCCCCACCGCCTGGCTGGCCTGCCTCCCCCTTCCCCCCAAAACCCCCTTCTAAGGCCGCCGGAGTTGGAGAAGAATAGGGGAAGAGGCCGGAGAGGGAGACTGCCGTCGCCGTCGTTGGAACCCTAACCGCCGCTGTCATCGTCTTCGTCTTTGGTGGTGCGCGGGGTCGCGTGGCCGACGCGCGAAGGTGGCGTCTGGAGGCCGGACGCCCGAGTACAATCATTTCCGAATTCAAAAGGATCACCGGGTCACGCTAGACGACAGGAGAAATGAAGAAAAATGAGCAGTACCACCATCAGATTCCTACATTACTTCTGAAGCAACCAATGATCATCATTACAGCACTAGCACTCCCATTGATGATCCTTCATTCCTTCTCCTGAGCAGTCCCTGACAATCGTTTGCTATTTTCCGCTCCTCGTACGTACAGCAAGCCCAACCTCGGCGTAGTAGACCAGCGACCACTGAAGTCACTGAGTGCGTTCGGCTGGCCGGCGCACTCATAAATAGTTAAAACAGTATTTTTTTTATAACAATCGGCTAGAATAATATTTTAGCTTATTCTTCGGTATGCCGATCAGCCTCACTGTCTCGCTCGCTGACCACTGACCAGCCATGACAGATTTCACCCAACGGCCCTGAAAGCCGCGCCTGTTTGACCGCATCTATCTACTGCATGCACCCGTGCATGGTATAGTACAGTACGTGAAATTTCACCATCCTGATCCTGGCGTCCTCCATCCGATTTCCATAGAGGTGGAACCGGCCCCTGCCCAGTGGCAGCTTTAAAAGGCCTGTAGGCCTGTTTGGTGACGAGTCCAGCTAGAGCTAGCTAGCCCTAGCCGCACTCATCAGCTGGGTTTCTGCTGGCATAATCGGGGTCAGTGTCGGTCCTACGATTTTAAGGGGTCCGTGATCTTGTCACAGCGGCCTCATAGAATCATGTACAAAATCTTATAATATATAGATATTAATTTTATTTATAAAATAAAAATAAATTCAATAATATATTTTTAATTTAACATATCTGATAATTATTGAGGAACAATATAGATTAAGCAATATATTTGTAGATATATGATAATTATCGAAGAACAATGTAGATTTAAAAAGTAATATATTCATTTTCTTTTCTCACCCATAACAAATATTTCTTAGGTAGCATTCTAAAATTCTAACACCTAAATTAGAAGAAAATATGACTATATGGGTACAAAGTATTAGAAGTCTGAAATACTATACAAATAATTAATTTGAATTAAAAATAAAAAGAAAAAATATCTTGGGCCTAAACAACTAATTGGTGATCGCAATTCATAAGAAGCCAAGAATCAAGATGTCGTCGTCGTGGAGCTCTGACTGGTCGCCGCCCTCGTGCGTCGTGTCCGTGTCTCCGGTAGTCTAGCTCTTCGCGGCAGCGCGGCTCGCTAGCTCTGCGAGTGTAAGGCGCACGTCACGAACTCATGATCAGAACGTGCTGTGTGTACCGTGACTCCTCGCCTCCTCTCTACCCGACGGCCGTAGGGAAAGAAAACTAGGAAAAAAATACCGATGTTGTCTTTTTGGGCTGCCTGGTCAGTTCTACGTCTCTCTTCTCGTTAGTTTGCTAATGCCTAATCGACTATAAGACCTGAGAGTTTGTATACCTGGACTTAGATCCCTCCTCCGCTTGGGTCCTTGGCCATCGCACCTCATACCCTACCCGGGCTGGCACTGATCGGGGTCAACGCTTAACAGTGTGCCATGCACTGCACGTACGGCGCTGCACTGTCGTCCAAACAAATCCCACTTCATTAACGACTAACCGCGTCATTAGGCTCCTGATGGCCGCGAGTCTAGGTCCGTGGTGGAGCTCAGTGCTCACGGTCGCGATCACTGGAGTACAGTGCCTCCTCCTATAGTAGGCTAGTAGTAGTATCAGTAATGCAGTGCACTGTCTACGCATACAAGTTGGTGAGCCTGAAAACAAAGTTTAAGCTTCCGTTTATATATATATATATATATATATAAAAGGAAGGGAGAAAATTTAGTCTAACTATGATTCTTCCCCTATAATCTTAGTAGTAGTATTATTCTGTAATCCTGCTAGAAACTCTCATTGTAAACCGACTAGGATTCTGACATCCTGACTATATAAAGGAGGGCAGGGTACCTAGAGACAAGACTTAGACGGCAACACAACACTTTACGATCAATCCAACGCAAAGGCTAACGCCGACTTGACGTAGGGCTATTACTCGATCAACGATCGAGGGTCCGAACCAGGATAAATCGACTGTCTCTTATATTAACCGTCGAGTTCCGCATACGCTGAAGCCCGAACAAACTGCCCCGGGTACCCCCATGGCAGGCTATCGGTGGTCAAACATCGACAGCTGACGCGTTAGGTAGGGTCTTTCGACGACTTTGCATCCGAGAGCTCGATGGACCTCGACAACATGATCTTCTCGACAGGATCAACCTTTATCTTTGGTTCATGGATCTGCGAGACAGGTGACAATGGCAAGCTCCAAAGTCGTCTCCTCGAAAATTCGGATCACCATGAAGACCATTCTATTTCGGTGACTACGACAGATCAACTTGCTGGAAGATTCGCGCAGCTCGCGATGTCCGATCCAACTCAGATTTCGCGGCTTCACGCATCCGATTCAAACTCATGCTCTGCTTCCGAGACGTAGTCTTATCCGAGTTCTTTCGGAAAACCGAGTTCTTTTCCGACAAGGCTCTGGAACACGACATCAACCTATCAAGAATACAACTCGGAGTACACTCAGAGTACTTTAAAGAAAACGGGTCGTTTTTCGTTTGGTCTCGGCAACATGGCAACGTCTTATCGGGCACAGCTCGAAAGATCTCTTAATCCAGTGCTTGGAATACCACTGACAGGAGCTCAGGAAGGTCTCGTACTAACCGTAACATCTTAAGACTGCATCATCCACTAGCCAGGTTATGTTCCTGAGGATAGCAGTACCCGGCTAGTTGACACAACAACGACAACAGCTCTACCCTACCAAGAAGGAGACTCAATCTGTGACCTTGAAGCCTCTACTAAAGTTATCAACAACTCTGACAGTACGAAAACCAACGCCGATGATAGAACAACTCACGCTCGAGAAGTATTCATGATTCGCCGTCCTCGATCATCATTGGTTCCCCCAGAAGCACCCGACGTCAGGTCTTCAGATGAATCTGAGTCCAACATATCACCATTTATCCAGGGGCACGATGGTGACACCGAGAGTCAGAGGCAAGCCAGAGAGAGAAAGAACAAATTGAAACAAGGACGTCAACGCCGTGCTAAGCAGCACAAGGAAGCTTAGATCAGATATGAGTCAGACCTAGCTGAGTACAATAGAAGAAAATCAGAGCGAGAGGTCAAAAAAGGATGAGCGGCGAATACACCCTACGATAAGATCCAAGAAGCACTAGAAGAACTCAGGGCGACTTCACATCCCAGTGAAAAACAAGAACAGCTCTAGGACTTCCTCCAATCAACAGTCCTAAGGACGCACGATGGAAGGGCCCGCTCAAGACTACCTGACAGGTCAACATCTCATGAGCAGGAAGATCAAAATCAAAGGAAGTCCGCTTTCGAGAGACTTAGACCAAGTGGAAGTCACAACAGAGAAAGCAGAAGAAACCATAGTCAAAACGACCGAGTCGAACAACCAAGAAAGGCCAGAAGCAAAACACCTACTCGGACAGCCATGCAAAACTACTCTCACCAAGACAATAGTTGGCAAGAAGGGGGCGCTGAATTAGAATACATAGAAGCCAGAACACACGATAGATTCCCCTGTTTTGTAAACAGACTTGCTTCAATATGACTGCCTCATAAGTTCAAGCCGTCCAACCACTTCAAGTATGATGACAAGACCGAACTAAGACAGTGGCTCATGATTTACTCACAATCGATTGAATTGGTCGGAGGAGACGATGACATCAAGACCTTGTTCTTTCCCATGGCCCTAGAAACCATGCCCCTTCAATGGTTTAACAAATTGAATCCAGGATTAATCAGAAATTGGGAGGACTTGCAAAGAGCTTTCTGTGAAA
>NW_027098417.1:0-23551 GCF_019320115.1 Miscanthus floridulus | reverse complement strand
AGAGGAAGAGATTGCTGCAGGTGAATGGAATTGGGGTAGAAGATAGATGGTGCCAAAATCCTTAGGGAAAAGGAGTTAAGAAAGCTATGATCGAATCACAAAATCGGACAAGCTCTTTTGATTTCTTGCTTGAGAAGGGACGAATCAAGTTGCCCATCAATCATGTATGTTGTCTCCTGGTCAGTTGAAGAATAAAAAGTTCTATAAGTTTCATAACGCTACTTCTCATTCACTATTGAGTGTAGAATTTTCTGGCAAACATATACAATAGCTATTCAGCAAGGAAGGCTCAATTCGATACCTCAGAAGATGAAAGTCGATGATATTCCTTCCCAAGAGATCAGAACATGGTTGATGCTAAGTTGCTCAAAGGAAAGACTAAGGTCCTAACATCAACTAGAGTAAGAGAAACTAGAACAGTCGATCCTGAGATGCAAATATCGGCTGATTAATATAAAGATATTAGAAGGCGTCGTGACCAACCAAAAAAGAGCCGATACGAATAGGGAGAGACATCAAGGGACGGGGCAATAAGGCCATGTGTCACATCTCAAATTTTGGTGAACAATGGCAACGATAGAAGGAGAAGGATTATCAGCGCTGGCTAGAAGAGAAAGAATACCAGCATTAACAGGAGAAAGAGAGGTATGAAAGAAAACAAGCCGAATCACATTAGAATTGTCCTTTCTTTAGGCATTGCTGGAATGAAGGTTTGAAATTGCCTACTAGAAATAAACTGCTCGGAGTGTGGTGAGCAATATTGGGAGTTTAGGCAATCTCAAGCCAGCCGCCAGTCTATCCATGCTCAAGATGAGTATCATCATAATAATATAGATCAGCACTTAAAAAAGAAGTGTTCATGATCTGCTTGGGAAGCGAGTTGTTGATCAAAATTGAGCTGATTATGAAGAAGAAAGTAATGAGAAAGAGTATGTTGGCAGGAAGGCCAATGGTGTCTAGGAGGTTTGACAAGAAGCCAGAAAGAAAAGAAGGTGCAACACCTAACGAACAGAGAGCTAGAATAGGCTCAGGCATCTGGTAGACCTCAAGTGTGGCATGCTAAACAAACAGCCGATATGGGTCAACCATCGGCTAATATTCAAATGGCTTTTCTCTTGCGTCAGAATTTAGGGCTCTAGCATATCAGAAGTCTTCATATTTGATGAATTGGAGTATGAGGAGAGAGTAGTTGCCAAGTTGACAGTGATACAGTAGGTATATTCGATAAGCTAGTCAAGCATCGGCACTTAAAGGCTTTATATGTAAAAGGTTTTGTTGATGGGAAGCCGAAAGAGCAAGATGTTGGTGGATGGAGGAGTATGTCAATCTTATGCCTTACACACTTTTCATAAACTTAGCAAGGGATCTAGCAGATTTGATGAGACCAACATGATGCTTAAGGTTTTGGGGGTAATGCATCTAGACTAGGGGGACAATGAACATCGAATTGACAATCAGAAGCAAAACTTTGTCACCATATTCTTCGTCATTGATGGAAAGGGTCATACAATTTACTCCTTGGTCATGATTGGATTCATGCAAATTGTTGTGTACCATGGACTATGCATCAATGCTTGATTCAGTGGCATGGAGATGATGTTGAGGATTCAGCTGATGATTCTGCGAGTATTACAATAGCTGATCCAATGTTGGGAGCTAGAAGACTTTGAGTGTTTTTCTGGCAAGCTATGGGAAGGAGGCTTCATTAAAGTCAATGATAAAAGCCAATAGCCGATTCAAGCAGTCAGCTTGAGAATTTGTTTAATGGATAATCCAATAGATGGTACATTGGTAAACTAGGATATGGCTTATGTCGGTCTATGAATTAGAAGAGATAGATATTGGTTCTAGAGGCTAGGCCGACGTATGTAAGTGCGAAGTTGGATCTTGAGTATAAGCAAGAGTTGTTGGATTTATTAAAGGAATTTAAAGATTGTTTGCTTGGGAAAACTATGAGATGCCTGGTCTAGACTGATCGATTGTTGAACATCGGTTGCCAATCAAACCTAGATATCAGCCATTTAAACAAGCTCCGAGGACATTCAACCCAAATGTTCTTGATGATAAAAAAGGAGATTGAAAGATTACTAGAAGCAAAATTTATCCGACCGTGCCGATATGTGGAGTGGATATCAAATGTGTTCTTATGTATAAGAAGATGGGAAGTAGTTAAGAGTTTGCATCCAATTTTAGAGATCTGAACAAGGCTCCACCCATGGACGGTTATCCGATGCCGATAGTCGATATGTTGGTAGATGTAGTAGCCGGGCACAAGGTTATTAGTTTCATGGACGGCAATGCAGGATATAACCAAATTTTCATGGCTGAGGACGACGTAGCAAAAATAGCTTTTAGATGCCCTAGCGCAATTGGCTTATTTGAATGGGGTTGTGATGACCTTGGTTTGAAGAATGCCGGTGCAACTTATCAGAGGGCGATGAATTATATTTTTCATAGTTGATCAGTAGGATTGTGAAATCTACATTGATGAGTGATGGTAAAAATCTAGGGGGTACAAGGAACATCTAGCTGATTTGTGGGAGCTTTGGAGTGCGCAAAAAACATGGTCTAAAGATGAATCCCAAAGTGTGCCTTTGGAGTATCAACGGACAATTTTTGGATTTTATGGTCCACAAGATAGGAATTGAAATTGGTCAAAAAATATAAAAACAATTGATGAAGCAGTGCCCCAACTACTAAAACAGAGTTATAATCTTTGCTTGGTAACATTAATTTTATCAGGAGGTTTATTTCAAATTTGTCAGAAAAGGTCTGCCATTTTTCCCTTGTTTAAAGTTGAAAAATAATCAGAATTTAAGTGGGGTGACGTACAACAAAAGGCGTTTGAGGAGATAAAAGAATACATGAAATGTCCACCCGTGCTGGTCCCTCCTCAGCAAAGTAAGCCTTTCAAGTTGTATGTATTGGATGATGACCAAACAATTGGATCAACCTTAATGCAAGAGTTTGAAGAAAAAGAACGAGTTGTTTTCTATCTAAGTAGAAGACTTTGGATCTAGAAACAAGATATTGTCCTATTGAAAAGTATCTTGTGCTTATATTCTCTTGCACTAAGTTACGACATTACTTGTTATCGGCTGAGTGTACAGTTGTTTCCAAGGTTGATGTGATCAAGCACATGCTATCGATTGAAAGGTCCTTGTGTGGTTTTGGAAATTGAGTGACAACCTGGTGGACTAATTGTGTTTATGTGGATACATAGGTGATTAGTCCACAGGTACATGTATGTGAGCAACACATGCCATGAAGGTTGAAAATGGTCGGAGATGTTGCAAAGCTCACACTGTGTGATGATGAAGGAACTCATGCACATGAGACATGACATGAGTATGTGATCAAGGTGGAGAGAGATCAAGACAAGACTTGTCTTGATGGACTAGTTGCAAGTTGTGAAGGGCAAGTCAGAGGCTTTAGAGTGATAGACCGCGTGGCAGTGAAGCTTAAGCAAGACTTGGCACCGATGGATGAAGGCAACGGTGTGAAAACCAAGTAAAGTCAAGATTGATGAACCAATACGGTCACATCATGATATGAAGTGGATATCATTTGGTGATTGGTTGGTGCTGTGTTTGCATCAATATTGGAGGAGAGGAAATGGAATGTGCAAGGCAAAGGTAAACCTAGGGCATTTCATTTCACCGGTCATAGGTGTGTAGAGAAGTATGACTAGGTTTAGGATAGATCGACATGCTATCAAGAGGGGCAAACTTGTTTGCATATCGGTCATCTAGTACCACTCGAATGATCTAACTTTGCATCATCGCTAGGATCGAGTGGCATGGCAAGTTGAGTGGCTAATTCTTTGGAAATGTTTGTGAAAAGCTAACACACATACACATGGTGGTGTTAGCAGATTTATGAATGAGATGAAGTTGGAGTTGATGTGGATCAACTTGGCGATTGAAACGGAGGCAAGAAGGGTTCAAACTTCACTAGCACCCTATACAGAAAAGATAGGGTTTCACAGAGTGCACTGAATGTGGTCATGCAGTGATCGGACGCTGGGGTCCTGTGTCTGGTCAGTGGTAGTAGTGAAGGCGCAGGCATCAGTCTTCGACCGGATGCTGGGTCACTTCATGACCAGATGTTGGGTGGGTGCGTCATGAGGTTGCATCGAGTGGCACTAGGAGATCGGAGTTGAAAGCCAGTGGTGCTTGTTACTCTTGGAGGTTACCACCTCCTAGATGGCTTGGTGGTGGTCTCTATCAAGCCCACAAGAAGGTTGTGCGGTGCTCCGGAGAAGAGCATTGTGAGGGGCATTGTGCTCACCCCAGGGAGCCATGAAGAGCAACTCTAGTTGAATGTGTCATTGAGCTACCCTCACTTTTGGGGTAGGTTTTGCGGTGCCCGATGTGTGGGCTTGGTGGGTGATGCCAATTATCCGCCGAACCACCAAGTGAGCGGTCGACACAATAGGGACGTAGCGTGTTGGCAAGCACGTGAACCTTGGGAGAAAATCACTGTGTCAACCTTGGTCTTCCTATTGGTTTGCAATCCCCTTACACAAGCTTGTGGTTACTTTCATATACATTGTGCTTGTGTAGTTGCTCTTGTAATTAGTTAGCTTGTGTAGCTCACTAGTTATCTTCTTGCTTGTGTAGCATAGAAGTAGCTCCCTTGCATGGCTAACTTGGTTTGTGTAACATTGTTAGTCACATTGCTTAGTTTGTGTAGCTAACTATTTGCGCTCTCTAATTTAGTATTTGTTGCCTTGTTATTGAACATTGCTAGTGAGCTTAGTTGGCTTTGTGCTTTTGCTTACTAGCATATGTAGGAGCTCCCTCATTGTTGAAGTACCAGTGGCATAGGTTTATGTGACCTTGCTCCTAGAATTGGTTAGGTGAGCTCTAGCTAGCCCGGCACCTTTGTTGCTTAATTAGGATCTTTGCAAGGTGCTAGAGAACAAAGATAGAGGGGTGTAGTCTTGGTTAGACCAATAATTTTAATTTCGCACTTGTTTCGGTTAGCCGGCGCGATTAAGTTTTAGAAATGACTATTCACCCCTCCTCTAGTCACCATCTCGACCTTACATTGATGCTGATATTAAATGGGAGAATGGGGAAGTGGATTCTTATGTTGTCGGAATTTGACTTGAGGTACGAATCAGCTAAAGCAGTCAAAGGGCTATGTAGAGCCATGTGTTGAAAAGCCAAGTGTTGGCTATGTAGAGCCGATACCTTGGACATTATTCTTTGATGGATCATGCAAGCAAGGTGGTGGCATTGGTATTGTTATTATTTCACCTCGGGGGGCAAGTTTTGAGTTTGCTTTTCCCAACTGAACCAATGATTACCAACAACCAAGTAGAATATGAAGCTATTCTTAAGGGGCTTCAACTTCTTCATGAAGTAAAGGCCGAGGCAATTGAAGTATTTGGAGATTCATAGTTAATATAATCAGTTGATCAGCCTATATGAATGTAAAGAAGAAACTCTGAGGGGGCACTATGATGAGTGCCAAAGGTTACTCAAGGAATTTCCTCATGTTTCTCTTCAGCATATTCTGAGAGCACAGAATCAAGAGGCTAATCATTTAGCTCAAAGTGCGTCAGGTTGTTGTTGAGTGTTTCAAGAGGTCTTAAGTAGTGAGACCTTGAATAATGATTGGAGAGTTGAAATAGCCGATTACTTTAAGAATCCATCACAGAAGGTTACTAGGAAGCTAAGGTATAAATCGACTAAGTATGTTTTGCTAGATGATCAGCTATATTACAAAACAGTCGATGGGGTGTTGCTTAAATGCTTAAATCAAGAAGAAGCTAAGGTGTTGATGGGTGAAGTACATGAAGGGATAGTGGAGCTCATCAACCAGCTTATAAGATGAAATGGATTATTCATAGGACTGGATATTTCTGGCCAACAATACTAGAAGATTGTTTTGAATATTATAAGGGGTGTCAGAATTGTCAACATTTTGGTAATATTCAGAAAATCGCCCGTATTGGTAATGAATCCAATAATCAAACCATGGTTGTTTTGAGGTTGAGGAATTGATTTAATTGGCCAGATTTTTCCACCTTCAAGCAAAGGACATAAGTTTATATTGGTAGCAACAGATTACTTCACTAGTGGGTTTGAGGCAATTTCTTTTGTAGATGATACCTCAAAGAAAATGATTGGTTTTGTCAAGGAGCATATTGTGTATCATTTTGGGATTCCTCAAACTATTACTACTGATCAAGGGACAATGTTCACATCAGAAGAGTTTGGAGATTTTTGCTGCCAGTATGGGAATTAGTTGTTAAATTCTTCTCCTTACTATACTCAGGCTAATGGCTAGACAGAGGCATCCAATCAGATTATAATTAAGTTGATCAAGAAAAAGATTGAAGAGCAGCCAAGGAAGTGGTATTCAACGCTTAATGAGGCACTATGGGCATATAGGATAACATATCATGGATCAATTAAAGCGTCACCTTATGAACTTGTGTGTGGTCATAATGCAGTCCTTCCTTGGTAGATTCAAACTAGATCGAGGCGTGTCACATTGCAAAATGATTTGTCAGCCGAAGTCTACAAGAATCTTATGATAGATGACTTAGAGGACTTGAGTTAACCATCGGCTACGTGCTCTTGAGAATATCAAAGCCAATAAACTAAGGATTGTGAAGTATTAGAATAAAAAGGTCAAGAGCAAACAAATTTCTGAAGGAGACTTAGTTTGGAAAGCAAAAATTGCCAATCGGGTCAAAAGACAGCAAGTTTGGCAAATGATCACCTAATTGGGAAGGACCTTATCGGATTAAACGTTGTATGCCTGACAATGCTTATATTTTAGAAACACTAGGAGGAGAATAGGAGTTTGATAGAGCAATCAATGGAAAATATCTAAAGAAATATTATCCTAGCATTTGGATTAATACTTGATAGTCGATTTGTTCGGTCATCGGCTCTAATAGCCAATACCAGAAGGGTATCACCTCTAGTTAAAAAATAAACCCGAAGGGGTAAAAGCTGGTACGATATATATCGCCTATAGAGCAAAAAAATAAACACAGACAAATTGGTACATGGAATATGAGTACAGGGCAAAAGAGAACCACTTAAAACGAAGAGATTGTTTGCTAGCTTCTCCTATTACAAGCTAAAGGCCAGAAAACACTTTGTTCACTAGTTCTTCGGCCTAGGAAGCAAGGGCTATGGAGTTGGCGGCGTTGACGAAATCCTTGACTAGGCACTCATGATCCTTAGGGGTGTTCGGTGGCTAGGAAACCATGGGGAAGAAGTCAAAGCTCGTGGCTAGAACAAGCATGCGCAGTAGCCAATGCCATGGTAGCACCATGACAAACACCATGAAGGGCAACCTCTTTGATGTGGTTTGGGACGTCATACAAGCGAACCACCGGCATGACACCCCTAGCATTGATGAATCCTGCCATGTACTCTATAGCTGATCGAAGGCTTTCCAATTAGACTGATAGATCTAGAAAGATTCGAGGAAGGGATAATCAAGATCTTGAAGACAACTAAGAAGAAAATAGAAAATTGTGGTGGGCAACTCACCCATGATTCTGGCCTCGGCCTCGGCCAACCTCTCCCACACCTGGTCGATGGATCTGCCCCTTAGGGCATCTTGATGGATGGTGGCCGCAACCCCTAGAGTTTTCTGATCGGCCTCCGATAGATCAGAATTGGAGGATGGTCGGCATTGAACCAAAGTGGTTAGAGCCAATTCCACGATGGAAAGGCAGTCGATGAGCTTCTGGCCACCTGATCGATGGGTGCGATTAGATCATCGTTGTTGATCTGCTTCCTCGGGTAGCTAGGAAGCGGGCAGTGAATTATTGATGAAGCGAAGGATTTGCTAGGGTTGAGGCCTTGGCGATGGCGGTTTTGGCTCACTCAAACAAGAAGGGGAAAGTAGACGGGCCGAATGAATCAGAAATGATACTGTTAGGGTATTATATAAATTTGGACCAAAAATATCAAGAGTCACACGTATATCTCAGAATAAACGGTTGCAACATGGGTGAACAAGTAAATAGGAATTTTGGAATAAAATCATTTTTATCCCAAAATTGGGAGCATGTGTTTACAACCAAAATTTGGGAAGAAAGAACGCACAAGCTCAAAGCTTCCAAGATTGTGTCATCAAGGAATCGATTGCATAAGGGTCGATATCAGCTGATTCAGGTGCGACACTAGAATCGGCTATCTTCAGATGACGTCAGTAGATAACGACAATACGATATGGATGGCATTGGGAAAGACATGTCGGACTCTACAAAAAGGGAAAGATTAGGGTCCAAGTTATCTTAAATTAGGAATGTTTTCTCTTATACCAAAGATTGTAATGAGTCGTACTTGAGTAGGATTCATGCTTAGGCTTCGGGTATAAATATTGGACCCCGACTATTGTAAAAAAGGGAACCAATCAATCAATACAAAATACTTTTTTTCCGCTTTAACGCTAACCCTTAGGAGTAGGAGTTGTGTAGATCTCGGCAAGTTCTTCAACAAGCAGGGCTGCATTGGTTCGGCCGACCTCCGGCTTGTCTATAAGTACCGTCATGGCTTATACTTCCATTTGTAAGGCTGCATCGGTTAAGTTCGTCCTCCACTACGAGCTCTAGTATAAGCTAGTTTATCGATCCTTATCTAGTTCAAGTATGGTTGCATTGGTTAAGTTTGACATCCACTGCTCAAATTAGATTAAGGTCAAGTTATCGGCTCTGCCTAAGGGTGGCATCCTTCGGGTAGATTCATTAAGTTACCGATCTTGCTGATGTTCTTATTGTCATTAGTTTTCATCAATATCAACCTGCCCGATCGAGATCAATCTGGATCGGCCTCACACTCCTTTTAACCCATTGTTTATTATGTTACATTGGCAACGGTGTCTTACTTTAAAACGATGGATTATGTTTCAATCGGCTGTTCTACTTCGATCGTGATCGTGCATAGTACGCGATTAAGGCATGTCTGATCTTGAGGAGATTTGCTGGCTAGTTAAATCTGGTCTATAGTTCGCTATTATGGCTGTAATGATCCGGTCAATCCCCACTGATAGCACTTTAGATCGGAGGATGCTAGTTGGTAGATTTGTTTTTGATCAGGCATGACCTTGACTGTTTGCTATGCCTGCATCGGCTAAATAGCCGATCGCCCGCACTTCAATGTTCATAGCATGTTTTCATGACCCTATTAAATGTGAATAGATCCATTTTCTTTAAAGGTTTAATATGTTATCTTTGTTATGGCTGCCATCGATCTGGCCGAACCCCACTGTTAAAGATAATATGTTAGATTTGAGGAGTTTATAGGTCTACTCGTATTGAATAGTCGATTGTTCATATGCTATGCCCCTTTTTCTACTTGAATCGGCTAATTTAGTCAATTTGCCTTTGCTTTCACAGATATAGCATGTCTTACAAAAAACATGTCAATATATAAACAATTTTGTGGATTCTTTGGTTTTAGTTTGTTATTATCATCATAGCTGCCATCGATCTGATCGAACCTCACTGTTGATGGTAATAGATTAGATTCAGAGCATTTGTAGATCCATTTGTACTAGACAGTCGATTTGTTCGCATGTTATATCCTTTCTCACTTGGATCATTGGCTCAACGCTTTACACTAGTGTATATCCACCTAGCCGATGATTTTACTTATATCTGCGTGCATTGTACTTGTCATCATAAAATCAACAGCAACCCATGAGCTTTACAGTCCTTAACAGTTGATTTCTTTCTTCACATATCGGTTGTTTAGTCGATTTTTCTGTTTGGCTGCTCCCGAAGCGGCACACTTGGAACTGTCTAGGCAAAAACCAGCATGTTCCACCTTAAATTACTAATAAACTTTCTCTCCTTATCAATTATAGGTCAAATTGACTGGCACGCCTTTGGGAATTCGTAGGATCGGCTACCCCTGCGTTGAAGCCATGCGGATCCTGACTTGTGAAGAGGGGCAAAAAAAGTTGGGTACCACACTGGAATTGTTGCAATGGAAGGCAAAGAATGGTGTATCCGACAAGGGATTTGGGGAGTTACTGACTATCACAAAGAAGATGCTTTCGAAGGCAAATGAATTGTCCACCACTACATACGAAGCAAAATAGGTCATCTGCCCTCTGGGATTAGAAATCCAGAAGTTACATGCATGTCCTAATGACTGCATCCTCTACCGCGATGAGTATAAGAATTTGGATGCATGCCCGGTATGCCATGCATCACGGTATAAGATCAAGCGAGATGACCCTGGTGATGTTGAGGGTGATGGTGAACATCCCAGGAAGAGAATCCCTACCAAGGTGATGTGGTATGCTCCAATAATACCACGCTTGAAATGATTGTTCAAAAACAAAGAGCATGCAAAGTTGTTGCGATGGCACAAAGAAGGCTGTAAGGTAGATGATATGTTGAGACAACCCTGCTGATGGGTCCCAGTGGAGAACAATCGATAGAGAATTCCTGAAGTTTGTAGATGACGCAAGAAACTTAAGGTTGGCTTTAAGTACAGATGGCATGAATCCTTTTGGGGAGCAGAGCAGCAGTCATAGCACTTGGCCTATTACTCTATGTATCTACAACCTTCCTCCATGGTTGTGCATGAAGCAAAAGTTCATTATGATGTCAGTGCTCATCCAAGGCCTGAAGCAACCTAGAAACGACATTGATGTGTACCTGAGGCCATTAGTTGAGGAACTTCTACTTTTGTGGAACAGCACAGGCTTACATGTGTGGGATGAGTACAAACAGGAACACTTTGACCTGCGAGCATTGTTGTTCATAACAATCAATGATTGGCCTGCTCTTAGTAATCTTTCAGGACAGTCAAACAAGGAATATAATGCATGCACGCACTGTTTTGATGACATGGAAGGTATATTTTTGAAAAAATGTCGAAAGGTCATGTACATGGGCCATCATCGATTTCTTCTATTGAATCACGCCCTAAGAAAGAGAGGCAAGAATTTTAAAGGTAAGGCAGAGCACCGAACAAAGCCTGACAATCGTAGTGGTCAGGATGTTTTCAATATGGTCAAGGATATACAAGTAGTCTTTGGGAAGGGACCTAGCAGCCAACCTATTCTGAATGATGCTAACAGACATGCACCCATGTGGAAGAAGAAACCCATATTTTGGGAGTTGCCCTACTGACAAGCCCTAGAGGTCTGCAGTGCGATTGACATGATGCACCTGATGAAGAATCTTTCTATGAACCTGCTAGGCTGCATAGGTGTGTATGGGAAGGCTAAGGACACACTTGAAGCAAGATAGTACCGGCAGTGTATGAAAGAGTGAGAGAACCTACATCTAGAGAAGGTAGATGATGGATGCCATTACTTAAGTCCTACAAGCTACACTCTTAGCAAAGAAGAGAAGGAAAGCATGTTTGAATGCCTAAGCAGCATCAAGGTCCCATCTGGCTTCTCCTCGAATGTAAAGGGGATAATAAATGTGGCAAAGAAGAAATTCCTAAACTTAAAGTCTCATGACTGCCATGTGCCTATGACATAATTGCTTCCGGTTGCATTGAGAGGGATTCTTCCTCCAAATGTACGATTAGCCACCATGAAACTATGTGCATTCCTCAACGCAATTTCTCATAAGGCAATCAATCCAGTGCATCTAGCAAAGCTATAGAATGATGTGGTCCAATGTCTTGTCAGCTTTGAGTTGGTGTTCCCACCATCATTCTTTAATATTATGACACACCTCCTAGTTCACTTGGTCAAAGACATTAGTATTATCAGTCGTGTGTTCCTACACAACATGTTCCCTTTTGAGAGGTTCATGGGAGTCCTAAAGAAATATGTTCACAACCATTCTTGGCTAGAAGGAAGCATTGCCAAGGGCTACAGAATAGAGGTCATTGAGTTCTGCGTTGATTTTATTCCTAGCCTTGGCCCGATTGGAGTTCTTGAATCATGGCATGAGGGAAGACTAAGTGGAAAGGGAACACTAGGGAAGAAAGCATATATTGGCAAGGAGGATGATTATTTCCATAAATCACACTACATAGTTTTGTAAAACTCCTCCTTGGTGGATCTGTATATTGAGGTACACAAGGACATTGTATGATCTGAATTCTCAGGGAGGACTGAAGCCTAGATTATGCGTTAGCACATGGAAACTTTTGGCGGTTGGTTGCAAAAACAATTTAGGGTGATGAGAGTCTAGATGAGCAACTGCACTTGTTGTCTAGGGAACCATCTTGGCATATATTAACATTCAAAGGTTATGAGATAAATGGCAATACATTTTATACGATAGCCCAAGATAAAAGGAGCACCAACCAAAACAGTGGTGTCCGCATAGATGCCATAGACCCTGAAAGCATCTAGGCCCCTAGTTGGGTTTCGATGATTAATGACAATACAAGATTACTATGACTAACGTGTATTTTGCAGAGGCAATTAAGTTAGGTCATGGTAATGGAGATCAATTGGACAATCAAGGTGGTCATGCCCCTACGATGTAAATCATTTCGGTTTTCAAAGGATAGACGACAAGGTTAAAGATGACTAGTTCTAAGTGTCGATTGGAGTTGGAGAGACACTTAGAGTAGTTTAGGACTTTGTTTTTTTCCTTTGGTCGTACTATTAAGGGGGGTATGGACGGGTAGCTTGACCTAGATGAGTCTAGTGAGTTAGGTGTGGTGCACACTTGTCAAAACTAGTACTAGGTAGCTCCACAACAGCCCTATGATCCTATGGAGCTAACTTCATTCACATATGATCGAGAGTTGGAAGTGAATGGAGGGTCAAATGCTGACCAGACGCTGGCTGCAGGGTTCGGTCAGTTCATTTGATCAAGGAGATTGTGTCTGGCACGACCGGACACTGAGTGGTCAAGTGACCAGACGTTGAGGTCCAGCGTCCGGTCGACTCCAGTAAGGTTCCAGAAGAGAAAATCTATGACCGGACATGTCCGGTCAGTACTGACCGAACCCTAGGGGTTCAGCGTCCGGTCGAGTATAGTAAGGTTCCAATGAGGGTGAAATGCGATCGGACGCGTCCGGTCAGTGATGATCGGACGCTTTCAATGTCCGATCAACACTTAAACACTGGTGTGTGGGTTGAACATGACCGGAGCGTCCAGTCACCATGCAGAGGCACATAACGGTTTGTTTTTCAGCCCTTGTTATAAATAGAAGCTCCACTTGTGTGTGGAGTCACTTTTGCTCATTCCAACAGCTAAGAAACATGTTTGTGAGTGCCAAGAAGAGCAAGGTCCTAGTGAGGTGATTGAGATTTGAGAATCCAAGAGAGTAGCCTCATTAGTGAATCAAGAGTAGCAAAGTGTGCATCCACCATTCTCATTAGGCTTCGCATGGTCAAGTGAGAGTTCATGCTTGTTACTCTTAGTGATCGCCATCACCTAGACAGCTTGGTGGTGACTAGGAGCTTGGTGATCACCCGACGGAGCTTGTGGGTGACCCGACTCAAGTTGTGAGCGGTTGTGGGTGATTCACCGCGACGGAGTATCGAAGAATCAACCCATAGAGAGCACTTGATCCTTGCGCGGATCAAGGGGGAGCTACACCCTTGCATGGGTGCTCCAACGAGGACTAGTGGGGAGTGGCGACTCTCCGATACCTCGACAAAACATCACCGCGCTCCTCTCTCTCTCTATTTACTTTGAGCATTTACTTTAAGCAATTCAATACTTGTTCTTACATTCATAGAATTACCATGCTAGAGTAAGTTTGGAACATAGGTTGCAAGTCCTTTATGCGTTAGATTAATAGAAATACTTTTCTAGGCACAAGGGGTTAACTGGGCTAACCATAGGATTTAATTATTGCAAGAAAATTTAGAATTAGCCCAATTCACCCCCCTCTTGGGCATCTTGATCCTTTCAATTGGTATCAGAGCCTCATGCTCATGTTTTTAAGCTTAATCGCTTAGAGCAAGATGTCTCACGGGGATGGACCTTCTCCTATCTTTGAGGGAGATGACTTTCCATATTGGAAAATCTGCATGGAGGCGTACTTAGAAGCTCTAGGCGTTGGTATACTTAGAGCCACCTCACAAGGCTTCCCAAAACCTCGGGATGCTACACACTTACAAGGCGATGAGGTTAATTATGAAAAGTGGAATGCAAAGGCTCGAAACACCATCTTTAGAGGCCTTTGCAAAATTTGTTCAACCATGTAAGGAACCACAAAGATGCCCATGCACTATGGTCGGACGTTTGTGCGCTCCATGAGGGAACCAAGAGTGAGCATGAGGAACGCTATCATCTTGTAATTAAAAAGCTAAATTCATTTGAGATGCTTCCCAAAGAATGTGCTAATGAGATGTATTCACGTTTGAATGTTCTTGTAGAGGAAGTCAATAGGCTTGGACTTACTCAAATGTCACCATCCGACGTTGTGAGAAAGATCTTGAGTGTCCTCCCCATTGATAAATATTGTGACCGTGCTACACCAAGGTGATCTTTCCACCGCTACACCGACATAAATCTTGGGAAAGATCAATGCTCATGAGATATACATGCACATCACACCACAAGATGGCTCATCCTCTACCAAGAAGAAAGAGAAGGACTTAGCATTCAAAGCTAGCCAAGATAAGAGCAAAGCAAGACTTGAGTATGAGAGCTCAAGTGATGAAGAAGATGAAGATGAAGATCTTGCTCTCATGGTGAAGAAAGCCACCAAAATGCTAAAGAAGCTAAACAAGAGTGGCATCAAGTTCGACGGCAAGAAGAAGTTCTTCACAAGCTCTAGAAGAAAGCCAATCTCCGAAATGGATTGCTTCAATTGTGGTGAACTTGGTCATCTAGCACATCAATGCACCAAGCCCAAGAAAGACAAGTTCAAGAACAAGAACAAGGGCAAGAAAGATGACTCAAGTAACGAAGATGAAGATGAGAAAAAGAAGAACAAGCCATACAAGAAGAGAGATGGCAAAAAGAGGGACTTCCACAAGAAGAAGAAGAGTGGAAAGGCCTACATCATCAGTGATTGGCTCACGAACATTGATTCATCTAGTGGATCATCTGATGATGATAGTGAAAATGAGAAGGTGGCCGCCATTACTATTGATCTTTCATCTTCACCACCACCATCGCCATCATCCTCTACACACCTATGCCTTATGGCCAAGGGTGAACACAAGGTAACTAATAATGATGATAGTAGTGATGATGAGCAAGCTAGTGATGATGATAGCGATAGCGATGATGATGATTCACCTTCATATGATGATCTTATCAAAATACTAAGACAATACACTAAGATCATTAGAAAGAGTAGAGCTAAAAATGAAAAGCTTGATGCTAAAAATGATTCACTCTTAGTAAAGTGCGATACATTGGAAAAGGCTAATGTTGAGCTTAAAGAAATAAATGATGCTATATCATCCAAACTCAAGGAGCTCAAATCTTCTAAGAAAGAGCTTAAAGACAAACATGATAAACTTGAGTGGGTGCACAATGAGCTCATCACTAGCCACAACAAGCTAAAAGATGAATATACAACTCTAAAGATCAATTATGATACTCTTGTTATTGCTCAAGAATTTTTACCAAATGAGCCACATGATGCTACTAACCATGTTGTTAAGATTGATATAGCTACATCATGTGATGATTTAATTGATGAGAGCATTGAGCAAGGATCTAGTGGCAAAGGCAAGAAAGTGGTTGAGTGCAATGACTATGATGAATATGTCAAGCTCAAGAATGCAAATGAAAAGCTCATGAAAGATCTTGAAGAGATGAAAAGCCACAACACCATTGTGCTAGAAACTCTTGATCATGATGAAGAGTTGATTCTTGAGAATGAGAAGCTCAAAGAAGAGAACAAGAAGCTCAAGGAAGAGAAGAACAATGATGTTCTCAAGGAAGAGAACAAGAAGCTCAAGATGGAGAAAGAGCATCTCAAGATGGGATTGAGCAAGTTTGCAAGAGGCAAGCATCTCCAAAGTGAGCTACTCATGAACACTGTCATGAAGATGGATAGAAGTGGCATTGGATATGTGGTGAGTGTAGAGAAGAAGAAGGCTCAAGTTCAACAATAACAATCAAAGCCAAAGCCAATGCCAAAGAGATGTTTCGAGTGTGGACAAGAAGGCCACTTTGCTCATGAGTGCCAAACTCCACCGCCACAACCCTTGCCCAAGCATGCTAGACCATTTGCCTTGAATGCTCACTACATGCTTAAAAAGGATTCTAGTGGAAAGATGAAAGTCATGTTCTTAGGACCCCCTAACAAGAATAGGCCTAAGAAGATTTGGGTGGCTAAGTCACTTGTTGAGAAGGTGAAGGGCCCTCAACAAGTTTGGGTTCCTAAAGCTTGAATCTCTTATGTGTAGGTGAACTATAAGATCGGTGGAAGTCATTGGGTTATTGATAGTGGTTGCACTTAACATATGACCGGTGATCCTCGTATGTTCACCTCACTAGATGAAGAGGTAGATGGACAAGAGAGAATAACATTTGGAGATAACTCAAAGGCAAGGTTAAAGGATTGGGCAAAGTGGCAATATCAAATGATCATTCCATCTCCAATGTGCTTTATGTTGCTTCATTGAGCTTCAACTTGCTATCCGTTGGACAATTGTGTGATCTTGGCTTCCAATGCTTGTTCACCGAGAGGAGGTTGTTGTATCCAAGGTAGATGATAATAAAGTGATATTCAATGGATTTAGATACAACAACTTATATCTAGTGGACTTCACCTCCGAAGATGCAAATTTGAAGACTTGCCTATTCACCAAAACAACACTTGGGTGGCTATGGCATAGAATACTTGCTCATGTTGGGATGAGCTCACTCAAGAAGCTTATGAAGAATGATTTGGTGAGAGGGTTGAAGGATGTGAAGTTTGAAAAGGACAAGCTTTGTAGTGCATGTCAAGTCGGCAAGCAAGTTGCAAATACTCATCCAACCAAAGCTTTCATGTCAACCACAAGAGTGCTAGAACTCCTTCACATGGATTTATTTGGACCAACAACATACAAGAGTTTGGGAGAAAATCTTTATTGTCTTGTGATTGTTGATGACTATTCAAGGTATACATGGGTATTCTTTCTTCATGACAAATCCGAAGTTGTATCTTGCTTCAAGAAGTTTGCCAAGAGAGCTCAAAATGAATTTGAAGTGAAGCTCAAAAAGATTAGAAGTGACAATGGGAAAGAATTTGACAACACAAACATAGAAGCCTATTGTGATGAAGTTGGAATCAAACATGAGGTCTCCGCAACATACACTCCCCAACAAAATGGTGTAGTTGAGAGGAAGAACCAGACATTGATCACTCTTACAAGAATAATGCTTGATGAGTACAACACCCCTAAAGCTCTATGGGCGGAAGCAATCAACACCGCATGCTATGCATCCAATCGCCTATTCCTTCAAAAGTTCCTTGGCAAGACACCTTATGAGTTGCTCAATGGGAAGAAGCCAGACGTCTCCTTCTTTAGGGTGTTTGGTTGCAAATGCTACATCTACAAAAAGAGACAACACCTAGGGAAGTTCCAAAGACGTTGTGATATTGGTTTTCTTGTTGGTTACTCATCAAAGTCCAAAGCATATAGAGTATTTAATCATGCCACCGGCTTGGTTGAAGAAACATATGATGTGGAATTTGATGAATCTAACGGCTCCCAAGGAGCACATGAGAATCTTGATGATGTAGGTGATGAACCATTGAGAGAGGCTATGAAGAATATTTTGGTGGGAGACATCAAGCCAAAAGATGATGAAGATGATGTACAAGTCATTGATCAACCTTCTTCATCAAGTGTGCCACAAGATGGTGAAAAAGATGGGAGAGTAGAAAATGAAGATACTCATGTCCCCCATGAGCAAATGGTGGTACAAGCACAAGATGTTGATGCTCCACAACCTCCTCCTCAAGTGGTCAATAGAAGAAATACACCTCTCCTACAAGATCATCCACAATATCTCATCATAGGGAGTCCATCAAAGGGTGTAATGACTCGATCTCAAAAACTTGCTTCATTTATTGCTTATCACTCTTTTATCTCTTGCTATGAGCCTACCAAGATAGAAGAAGCTCTTAAAGATCTAGATTGGATCAATGCCATGCATGAAGAGTTGAACAACTTCACTCGCAATGAAGTTTGGACTCTTGAAGAGCGACCAAAAGGTGCAAGAGTCATTGGAACAAAGTGGGTGTTCTGAAACAAGTAAGATGATCAAGGTATTGTTGTGAGGAACAAGGCAAGACTAGTTGCAAAGGGGTTCTCTCAAGTTGAAGGTTTGGATTTTGGAGAGACCTTTGCACCGGTTGCAAGGCTAGAAGCCATTCATATCCTCCTTGCATATGCATCGCATCATGAGATGAAATTATATCAAATGGATGTGAAAAGTGTATTTTTAAATGGCTTTATTAATGAACTAGTCTATGTTGATCAACCTCCTGGGTTTGAAGACCCTAGATATCCTAATCATGTTTATAGGTTGTCCAAGGCGTTATATGGGCTTAAGCAAGCCCCAAGAGCTTGGTATGAGCGCCTTCGGGACTTCCTCATTGAGAAGGGTTTCACCATTGGGAAGGTCGACACCACACTATTCACCAAGAAGCTTGATGGGCATATCTTCATTTGTTAAGTATATGTTGATGATATCATCTTTGGATCATCAAATGAAGACTCATGCAAAGAATTTGGTGAATTGATGTCAAAAGAGTTCAAGATGTCAATGATTGGTGAGCTTACATTCTTTCTTGGTTTTCAAGTCAAGCAAATGAAAGAAGGCATCTTCATCTCTCAAGAGAAATACACAAAAGATCTTCTCAAGAGATTCAAGATGGATGAATGTAAGCCAATCAAGACACCAATGCCTACCAATGGACATCTCGACCTAGATGAGGGAGGTAACCCGGTTGATCAAACTCTCTACCGTTCCATGATTGGTAGCTTGTTATATTTAACCGCATCTAGGCCCGACATCATGTTTAGTGCGTGTATGTGTGCTAGATTTCAAGCTAATCCTAAGAAAACACATTTAATTGCCGTAAAAAGAATCCTTAGGTACCTTAAGCACACACCAAGCATTGGCCTTTGGTATCCCAAAGGAGCTATATTTGAACTAGTTGGCTATTCCAATTCGGACTATGCCAGTTGCAAAGTTGATAGAAAAAGCACATCCGAAGGGTGCCATTTGCTTGGTAGATCACTTGTGTCTTGGTCCTCCAAGAAACAAAATAGTGTGGCTTTGTCCACCGCCAAAGCGGAATACATTGCCACAAGTGCTTGTTGTGCACAAATATTATACATGAAACAAACTTTGCTAGACTATGGTGTAGTTCTAGAAAAGGTACCCCTTTTGTGCGATAATGAAAGTGTGGTAAAACTTGCAAATAATCTGGTTCAACACTCTCGCACCAAGCACATAGATATCCGCCATCACTTTCTAAGAGATCATGTTGCTAAAAATGATATATCACTAGAAGGTGTAAGAACCGAAGATCAATTAGCGGATATCTTCATAAAACCGCTAGATGAGGCTACATTTTGTAGATTGCGGAATGAGCTCAATGTACTTGATTTTAGTAACTTCACTAAAAGATGAGCATGTGTTGTCCCTTGCATTCATTGTAATATACAACATGATTAATTTTTGGTAATGCATATAGGGCTTGTCTAACATGGTTAAGATAACCACCGAAAAGCATGTGAAGAAGCTAAACCTTGGATCAAACTTGACAAGCAACTAGATTTACTTACAAGTATTGCATATGCATGAATGTTGTTTTGTCGTTTTGTTCCATTTGCCCTCTTATTGCCTATTTTCTTAAAAAGAATTATAGCCTAAGACAAAATATTTTGAAAAATATGAGGGTTTGAGAGAGGTCACTCACATAAGTCCCAATTGGTGTTTATTTGAGTCTTATTCTAGTTGGGACTTGATTGGGAACAGGCAGCGTGAAGGAACTTTGAAGATTTGCTGGACAAGAGTGATCGGACGCTGCACCGGACTCTGAAGTCCAGCGTCTGGTCAGTTCACAGGAGGTGAACTCGCTGCAAAGGAGTGACCAGACTCTATCTTTCAGCGTCCGGTTAGAAGACGTCTCAGCGTCTGGTCATGTGAAGAAGACGAAGACTAAGTTGTACCGGGCTCTGGCTGTGTCCGGTCGGTGTCCACCGGACACATCCGGTCGCGATTCTAGAGGAATTGGACCTCTCTGGAATCGACCGGACGCTAGGTGGTAGTGTCCGGTCGCTACCACCGGAGCGTCCGGTTAGTAGATTTCGTGCGGCATGAGGATTCTTATCTCTGTTTCCTTTTTCTAACTTGGGGGACCACCCTATTTCACCGTGCGTCGTACTATCTTGTCCCGCATCCACCATGCCCTAGCCGCTGAGAGCCGCCGCAGCCACCGCCTTCTGTGCCTGGGCCACCGTCTCCAGTCATGAGCTCATCGCGCCAGTGCCACCACATGCCCCCACTGCCAGCCACCGCGTAGCAAGGGCCACAACGCCACCTCCCGTGCCTAGCGCTATTGCTAGCGCAGCCACCATCAGCACCGCCCAAGCGCCACTGCAACGCGCCGTGCCTTAGCCGCCAGCTCACACGCCACCCGCCACCACAGCAAACAGCCTCACCGCGCCAAGCTTCTCACCAGCGCCGCCCTCCACTGTGCCCCTGCTCCAGCATTGCTCGAACCCTAGGGCAGCACCATAGCTCTGCGCCAGTGCTTCCACTACAAATCCTCACCGTCAACTCACATTGCGTCGCCGATCTTCCTCAAGTCGGGACCCTTACCCTAGTCGATTCGATGGTTCCTCACGAGTCGCTTCTCTTCTTTTTGGATCGCCGGTTCATCAGGTAGCATGCTCGCGTTTCAATTTCATACCCAAATTGCTTGCTTCCTAGGATTTCGCATCTATTAGGTATATTGTATTTATTTGTATATCCTACTATTCCATCATGCAGCGAGTCAGTGCCATTGAGGTGTCAGTGGTAGTTGACAGTTAACTCAGAGCCAAGCTCGCAAGTACGGATCAAGGCCAAGCCTCGAAAGTGTCAGTGGACAGTTGATCTTGTCAGTGGCAGTGGTTTCTAGTCAGATCAGATGGCTCGCACCAAGAATGTTGGTGGGGGTCCAGGAGATGATGATCGGAGGCCTCCACCTCACCTGCCTACAGGTCCTAAAGGTAAGGCGATGAAGAAGGTTGCATCAAAGAAGCGCTAGTACCCTAATGTAGAGACAGCGAGAGCAGCAGCAGTTGCTAAGGCCACAGAGCGTACCGAGAGAGAAGGTGCCCACAGTGGAGTTGTCATTGCAATTCAGCCGCTTTCACCAGACGCAAGGGCTGGAATCGAGCTAGTTGAGCGCCTTCATGGTGGTGCACCTGGGACTATCACAATTGCAGGAAGGTGTCATGCTATTGATGAGAGTCAGCCATATGGGGAGTCACAGCAGGTGCCACAGCAGACTCAGGAGCCTTAGCCAGCTCAGGAGACAAATGAGGGACAAGCCGTCACAGCAGTCTTAGGAGGGTGAGCAGGTCCAGTAGGCCGAGGAGATAGAGCTGGCACCCTAGCCAGAGCTACGCCGCTCTAGTCGTACCCGTGTTCCAATCTCACCGAGGCCACCGACTCAGCGTAGGGGTTCCTCGTCCACCGCCTCGACCACAGGGTCCGCCTCTAGTGACCCACCTTGACTTGAGGGCCACCACGGCCAAGCAGGTTCAGCAGCTGAGGTTTGTAGAGTTTGATGTATGGTTTCCTCGAGGAGGGATGAGAGAGCATCTGAGGGATTCTAACAACCCGCTCTAGGAAGATTTCTACAATGCATATCTGAACAGTGGAGCAAGTTTTCATATCTCAGCGGGTATGCAGCATTGAGGCTATAGCCGCAGTAGCTGGAGAGCATATTCACCCCTACCTTGCATATCTGCCGAGGCTGACAGATTTCATTGGACGAACAGGAGTATATGTTCCATCTTGGGTTCGTCAGTTCTATGCTTCTCTCTATATTGACCCACACCATAGATATATTCACTTTGCATTTAGAGGGAGAGACTACCGTCTAATGAGTCAGAGGGTTAGGGAGATACTAAGGCTACAGGAGTAGCCCATCAAGTTACATGAGGTCTGTTCTGGACAGACAGAGCCTCCTAGGCGTCCTCATGGTGGCAATGTGCCCCCTACAGACTTGGTTCGCCACTGCTTCAAGGAACCTTTTGGCGAGGGCTCACGTAGGAACCCCAGTGACCTTACTCTGACTGCTCGAGTACTAGAGGCTATTATGAGGAGGACACTGCTTCCTAGGATGGGATACAGAGACGGCTTGACTCGTATCCAGCTATGGCTCCTCAATGCCCTGATGCAGCAGATAGTGTTTGATGTTTGGGATCCTTCTATCTGAGATGGAGGACACGATAGCTGAGGGCTTCAAGGGTCACAGGCAGCTACCCTATGCTCACTGGATCACTTTCATTATCCTCAAGTGTAACACCTTGGGTGTTTAAATACTAAAACCTGTCATGTCATCATATGCATTGCAAAGCATTTGACATTTGGTGAAAATTTTGATATGCATACACTAAAACAAGTTTACCTTTATGTGGTATGTGTTGAATTGTATTGTTTGAATCAAGTTCAAATTTGGTTTGGATTTGAATTTTCAAGAAAACCTTGATTTTTAGTATTTAAATCCTACCCTGAAAACTCATTTCAAAATCTAAGCATATTCTGGGGTTGAGCCTAAAAGCAAAAGTGTAGAGCTTGTCAAGTTATACAAAGTTTGTTTCTAGAGTTTTCAAAGTTGTTATGAAAAATTTGAAGTAATTTGAAAAGGCGTAATTCGTTAAATGTCCCCTATTGAATCAAAGTTCAAATCATTTCAAAATGTAGACCGAATTAGGGGATGGTTATAAAAGAAAAGTTGTAGAACTTTGAATTTGAGCAACTTTTATTTTTGGAGATTTTTGAGTTGTTACACAAATTTGGGAGTAATTTAAATTTTAAAATGGATGGCATTTCTGTAATTATAGTGAACAATGTCACGACCACCGCCCCACCTCCGACGTCCTTCTCCGGTCTCTAGACGTGTCTGTGGACGCTCTTGGCTTCATGCTGGCGTGGTGAAGGTCACTGCGTGTCGCCTCCTTGCTCCCTTGGCCATCCTATAAAGCCAGCCACCGTCGTCGCCGTTCGTTTTCGTTTTCCCTTGCTCTGTTTTCCCGTCGCCACCGTTCATCTCCGGTGAGCTCCCACCGTCGCTATAGTGCTCCACCATCACAGCTAAGCCAGTTCTAGCTTCACCTACTCCTTGCACATCCATCTAGCCAGTTGGGGTCATCTGATTTCACCGGGAACCCACTGTGAGCACCCTTCTTCCTCGCGGCCGGCAACCTCACCAGAGATCCCATTTCATCGCGGCCAGCGCCCTCCGGTGAGCCGTTGCCCTTGATCAGTGTACCTACGACTTTGTCTCGATGTTGTGGTGCTTAATCCATTGTTGCTTGGTTGTTTTGCCCACTGCAGTCACCGGAACACCGTCACCGACGCTCCTTGCTCCGTCGTGATCACCGTGGACGTCGACCCGCGTCGCCGTAGCTCCTCTGGTCTCGCTCTTTGCTTCAACATGTTCGGGGT
>NW_027098416.1:0-120000 GCF_019320115.1 Miscanthus floridulus | reverse complement strand
TGTTACACTATGCATGATCAAGATCGAAGTAGAATAGCCGATGAAACATAATCCGTTGTTTAAAGTAAGAAGCATCATATTGTAACAAAGTAAATGATGGACTAAAAGGATGTGAAGCCGATTTAGATCAATCTCGATTGGGTAAGGTTGATATTGCTGAAACTAATGGCAATAGGAACATCAGCAAGATCAGTAACTTAATGAATCTACCTAAAGGATGCCACCCTTAGGCAGAGCCGATAACTTGACCTTAATCTAATTCGAGTAGAACTAGATAAGAATCGATAACTAGCTTATACTAGAGCACATAGTGGAGGTCGAACTTAACTGATGCAGCCTTACAAATGGAAGTATAAGCCATGACGGTATTTATAGACAAGCCAGAGGTCGATCGGACCGATGCAGCCCTGCTTGTTGAAGAACTCACCGAGATCTACACTACTACTCCTAAGGGTTGGCATAAAGCCGAAAAAAGTAATTTGTATTGATTGATTGGATGTCTTTTACAATAGCCAGGGTCCTATATTTATACCCAGAACCTAAGCATGAATCCTACTCAAGTACGACATATTACAAACTTTGGTATAAGAGAAAACATTCATATCTTAAGATAACTTGGACCCTAATCTTTCTCTTTTTGTAGAGTCCGACATGTCTTTCCCGACCCCAACCATAGCTTATTGATGTTATCTGCTGACGTCACCAAAAGAGAGCTGATCCTAGTGCCGCATCTGAACCAGCTGATATTGATCCTTATGCAATCGATTCTTTGATGACACAATCTTGGAAGCTTCAAGTCCCCATGTTCTTCTTCCAAAATTTTGGTGTAAACAAGGTCACTAGCATGCTAGGGACAACATCTGGTGTTAAAAAAGAGGATGGCGTGATGGCTATAGATGGCGGCATGGGTGCTAGTGTAGCTTTGTCGGCATGGAGGAAGACGACAACGTCAAGCGTTGAAGAAGAGGATGGCATGATGGCTTCAGATGGTGGCGTTGGTGGTGGTGGAGCTCCATCGGCGTCGAGGAAGATGATGGCGCAGGGCATGGCTAGGGATGGCAGTGATGGTTTGTGGCAAACCATCGAACACCTAAGGGGTGTAGTGAGAGAGGTGCTCATCGTGTAGCATGGTGATGCCGTTGTCCGTGTGCTCCTTCAAATCCAAGCTGTAGGGAGGGGTGGGAGGGGGCGTGGAGGATCAGTGGGTTTGGGGATGCCGGTGTGGATGACCGTGTGGTGGGGGACGCTGGGATGGAGGATCGCGGGGTGGGGGACGCCGGGGTGGAGGATAGCAGTATAGGTCTTCCTCACTGGTGCGGGCCAGCATAGGGACGCACTGGATGTCGGCATTGAAGAAGAGGACGATGCTCAGGGCTACAGACGGCGGCGTGCGGGGCGGCAGTGCTCCGTTGGCTTGGAGGAAATGGATGGCCCAAGCTTCAAATGACTTAGAAAAATTTCAACCCGTGCCATCGGCTTATATACTCATGGACATCACTGCTTGTTCTAGAGGCAAACCGAGAGTGATGACATAGCATCACTGATGTTGCCAAATCCAACCCTAGCAGTGATGTGCACTACCATAGCTGATTGAAGCATAATGTTAAAAAGATAAAAATAACCTAAGCTAACAAATTCGCAATCCTAGCGCAGTGGTTAAGGCCGCACACTCACAACCCCACAACCGGCAGTTCAAATTCGAGGCGGGCCAAACTTTTCGATTTTTTCTTTTAATTTTGAATCACCTAACTGCACTATGTATAAATAAATAAAAATAAAAAACTACTCCTAATGCAATTACATAACTAGCACAGTGGTCAAGGTTATACTCTCTGGAGCCCGAGACCTAGGTTCGAACCCCAGGGCACGGCAAATTTTTTAATTTTGTTTTATTTTTTAATATAAACTAACTACACTACAACTAAATAAAAAAATAAAAAACTAAGCCTAACACAATTACTATCCTAGCACAGCGGTTAAGGCACTACACTTTGGAGCCCGAGACCCAAGTTCGTACCCCGTGGAGGGCACAATTTTTTGAATTTTTTTTAAAAGTATATCTATCACTATTTGTGTTCTTTTCAAAATGAAACCGATAGTGGTAGTTGTCATCACTGTCAGTTTCTACCATCACTGCCCTTTTTTAAGTCAACAGTGATGATTATATATATATATATTCTTTTTTAAACTGAATAAATTCATGCATTTATAATCTATTGCACCTATGTCCAAATGGCTTCAAATTTTTTTACAAGCATGTACACCCAAATTATATCCCCACACAAGATCTTAGGTTTTTTTATCATTTTCTTTATTATTATATTTTTCTTTATGCTAAATGGGACAAAAGAGGCCCAATTACATGTTGGGCACAATGGAATTTTGCATCCACCTCGGCCAAAAATTGGTCCCTATGGCACATAAGACCCTGTGGAAAAGTTTGGCACCATTCCGGATCATTTTGGGATAGGCTCAGTTCAACCTCTAATTAATCGGTGATGTCGCACTAGAAATTCAATTAAATCGAAAGAAAGTACCAAAGCATCTCAGAAAAAAAAAATCCAAACTTTGTATTTCACTCATTTGTGACACATGCAAGCCTAAGAAAAAGTTTGAGACCAATATGACACTGGAATGCATATGAACCATAAAAAGTTTGAGACTAACATGAGACAACTTCTATAGGTTTAATGAAGCAGGTATGTCCAAATGGCTTCAATTTTTTTTTTGCAAGCATGTACACCCAAATTATGGCCCCACACAAGATCTTAGGTTTTTCTGATCATTTTCTTTATTGTTATATTTTTCTTTGTGCTAGACAAGACAAAAGAGGCCCAATTACATGTTGGGCACACTAGAATTTTGCATCCAACTCGACCAAAATTTGGTCCCTAGGGCACATAAGACCATGTGGAAAAGGTTGGTACCATTCCAAATCGTTTTGGGGTAGGCTCAGTTCAACCTCTAATTAATGGGTGACTGTCACGCGAAAATTCAATTAAATCGAAGAAAATACCAAACCATCTCAGAAAAAATCCCAAACTTAGTGTTTCATTCACCCGTGGCATGTGAAAGCCTGAGAAAAAGTTTGAGACCAATACGATGGCAGAATGCATATGAACAACACAAACCTTGGGAACCTAGGAGTTTAGTCATTGTAACATGAGACAGCTTCTATAGGTTGTGAAGTAGGTATGTACCGTCTATGTCCAAATGGCTTCAAATTTTTTACAAGCATGTACACCCAAATTATGGTCCCATACAAGATCTTAGGTTTTTTGATCATTTTGTTTATTATTATATTTTTCTTAGTGCTAAATGGGACAAAAGAGGCCCAATTACATGTTGGGCACACTAGAATTTTGCATCCACCTCAACTAAAAATTGGTCCCTAGGGCACATAAGACCTCTGTGGAAAAGTTTGGCACCATTCCAGATCATTTTGGGTAGGCTCAATTCAACCTCTAATTAATCGGTGACAGTCACATGGAAATTCAATTAAATCAGAGAAAGTACCAAAGCATCTCATAAAAATTCCAAACTTGGTGTTTCACTCATTCGTGGCACGTGCAAGCCTAAGAAAAAGTTTGAGACCAATACGACACTACAATTTAGAGTTTTTGTTCCATAGCACATGAATTACATGGCAAACACAAGCCGAATTAAACTTAAACCTTGCAAATTAAACCTAAACAAACACTAATTTGGGAGTGGATGCACAGCACCATACATTTACCTCCAAGCATGGTACTTGATGTCACGAATTCTATAACCATAGCCATTGATGAAGGCCAATGCCCGTACGATTGCACTCTCTTGTGCCTCAAAAGACCGATGACATGGTCGTCCATAGATGTAACCTACTGAATGACCATTGGCCCCCTTAGTAAATCTTATGCAGAACTAGGCATCCTGCAGTAGTCTGCTGGCCGAGGTTCCTAGCATAGTACTCCTAGTCATACCTGAGTCTCTCCATAGCTTGGTCTAGAATGGACGACAAGCCCAATGCAGCATAGGTAATGTCATGGAGCACCACCTACAAGCGGGCAAAAAAATGAGAGATCGTTATTACAATAACAATACAATAAAAAACCATGACTCAGGTATCAGTGACATTAACTTTACCATATCCATTTGGTTGTAGCTCGCCTAGTATTCACTTACTTATGGAATGGGGACATCACCAGCATGCAAAGCTTCTATCTTGAAGTGCGAGAAATTGGGCACCTGATAGCAAATGTGTTGAAGTGCCACCAAACAGTTGCGCATGGCAGAGAACTGGCGCTTCTCCTGCTAGGCATCAGTGATCCTATCCATTGGATAAATTCCTGATGCCCTAATGGTAGCCTCAAAGCAATGTAGAAGCTTAGTTCACGCGTCCAAGTTTGACCATCATCATCAGATGTCGTGTTCTCAACGATGTCCGACACCATGAGCAAGCTAAGTGCTACTTGCAGCCACTCTATCAGGGCTATCGTCTATGACATATGCAACAATGATATTATTTTAATGAGTCCATACATATTATGAAACAACACTTATTACAGAATTTAAACTACAATTATTAATTAATTAGCATAAAAAATAAGACGTTAGAAAATATTTCATACGATAGCTTGAATAGGGTGGTTTGGAATGGCCACATCAGGATCGAATGGATCATCGCTAGAGTGGAAACCTGGTTCTTATGGTGGGGGAGGTTCATTCATCCCACCTAATAAAATTCAAGAAATATGACTATAAATATATATTTCATTATATAAAATGTGCCAAGTAAAATGTAGCAAACTAAATAAATATAGAGCGATGCATATATATACATAGCTAGAATATGGAAGATGAGAATATATATATTGCATTGTACCTAATAAAATTCAAGAAATATGAATAGAAAAATATATACTACATTATATAAAATATGCCAAGTAAAATGTCACAAACTAAATAAATATAGATCGACGATGCATATATACATAGCTATAATGTGAGAGATGAGAATATATATACCTGTAATGAAATATCTAGGAGCCATGATCACGTAGAGTGAAAAGAGTGAGAAGTGAGAGTACATAAAACTGAGAAATGAGAGTGAAGTGAGGGTGTGTGCACGTGTATGTTCCTAGTGCCTTTTTATAGGGGCTAGACACATCACTGTCGGTTTTAAAACAAAACTGATACTGATGGTGTCCATCACTGCCGGTTTTGTAATGAAACCGCTAGTGATATAACCGTATCACACTATTAATTAATAAGATAGAAAAATATTCTAGAAATTAGTTTATATTCTATTTTCTTTTATTTAGACACACTATTAAAAGTTTTGTTCAATTTTCTTTTATTTAGACTGGGATTGATTTTGTTTTTCTTTTATTCGTTTATTGTTTGTAAATATTATTAGTTTATATTATAAAATAACACAAAAAATTGTGTCTTGATTATTTAATTCTATGGTAATTAATTAATGGTCTATAATTATCAAATAATAGTGTTTGTGAACATCATCTCAATATTTGATTACATAGTCAATAATTAAATTATAGAGATGCGCACAAAATATAAATTAGATATTAAGTGTGAATTACTGATACAACATCTGAATAATGATTACATAGTTAATAATCCTAACTATCTTCAACAGTGTGACAGAACCGTCTAATTTATAAGAGCATAAGTACAATGGCAGCCTACGAATGCAGTCGCACTATCATACTTGAGCCCATATAAATCCGGTAGTCCATCGAGTACCACGAATGGTCTTGATTAATCGCCAACATACAACCAAGATCATACATGATTCAATATACATGCCACATATTACATAGAGTTCACAAATACATTGCCATACATCAGAGTATGATTAAAGTAATTACAACTCAAGTTCCAAATAAAGTAGTAGTAGAAGCAAAGTAGTTTTAAAACCAACATCTCACACCATTGTTTAATACAATCTAGTTTGTGATCACCACCCACAAAAGCATCATAGATAAGATATATAAATAGAAGCACCATGCCCTGGCTTACTCCTCTTCCACAGCGGGCGAGAAGCAGTTCTTATAATACCCATGATACACTGTGTTATGTGTAACAAGTGGGAAATAAACCCTAAGTACAAGAAGGTACTCAACTAGACTTACCCGTCATAAACCAAAAATAAAGTGATTCTAAGGATCATGCAAGGCTTTATAAGTGGAGCTAGCTTGAGCCACTAGTTGAGCTATATATTTTGTAATTTGGTAACCAAGTTGATTATAGCTATTCATCTCTAGATTAGCAACTAACATATGTCAAACATGTGAGATATCATTAGTAACATACAATAGTAACCATAGCCGGTGTAATATTTTCCATGTTCATCATAACCATCACATTCCATAGTTCAATTATTACGATGAATGGTCTCCACCAAGTTTCTCACTATCCAGGATAGATGATGATTCGAATCGATTGCAACCAACTGGGCAGTTATTCCTAACACAAACCTAGACATACCTGCGCCAAGGTAGTCTTAGGTCACCTTTGGTACAACTCAGGTACACATTTCACGGGTTCGATCAGCGCCGCACAACTAGGGACAACCAGCTGCCAGGATGATCAGGACTACCCTACCCTTGGGCTCATGTTTGGCTCCCTACACATCCTTACTACCATCCAGAGTGCGCACTTTGACAGAACAAGGCCCAACCTGAGTTGAGCTACCTGGCTTCGCAGTCAAAACGAGTTATCTGGCCCGCTAAGTGAGAGGCATGCATTCAAAATGATAAGAGGACCTCCTACAATACGGTCCTTAATTGGCACAGATGGAATCACATGAGTCAACCTACACATAGACTTCGCCTGGCCTCCAATTATATTATCCCATGGTTCTTTTCCACGATAGCAAATACAGCCAACCGTGCTCTGGTATCCACCTATATCTCGCAGGTGATAGGATATCACCTGACTTCTACCGATCTAAGCATGGCTAAGCATATATTCGATCCTAGGACCTACACAGGGTTTAAAGTATATATCTGGACAAGGCTAGTTCTATGCATCAGATTTTTCCAAATCAACTCTTATAACCTAATGCATCAAACATAAAAGACTCAAATGATATTTTATAAAACATAGGAGACTTAGAATGCTCCACTGGCTTGCCTTTCAAGAAAGAAGCGGGTCGGTGGCCAGGGCACTCCAAAAGTTCTTTTGGAGCATGCTCCTCACCTTCGGGAGCTACGGGCTAGGGGTGTCTCTTGATTCCCCTCCTCCGCTACTTCGAACTCTAAGAGGGTGATTCCTTCGGGCGATCCTATATGCTGAGCACGAATAAGATATCATGGATGCATAGGTAATGACATGGACAATATGATGAAATGCATACTCATGAGTGTTCTTAACAGCAAGGTATTAGGGTGATAACAAGATTAAATTCTTTTACTGAGTAGGTGCATATCTCTTCTGTAGTAATTAAACAAATGTCCATTTAAGCATTTTCTGGACTACAAGACAGCAGCCACTTGTTTTGACCATAACTAGAGTTTTACACATCCAAACAATATGATCTTGGACTTTCTGGAAATCTTATGAAATTGCCTACAACTTTATTTTAATCATCTTAAGGTGATTCAGTAGTGATCGAGGTCAAACAATTCAATCTTTCAGATCTGTCTAGAGGACAAGCAAATCTGACAGCAGATTTCTAATAGCTATAACTCTTAAACCATTAGGCCTATGACTATGAAATTTTAGGACATGCTAGATGAGCAAGTTTTCTACAAATTTGTTATTAGTAAGTTTCATAGAAGAGGTCATTATCATCATGAATTTGTCAACACAACAGAAACTACTCATGCAGCCATTTAGTTGAATTATAAAGCAATAATTAACTAGATGCATATAACCAATTACGTCTAAGCACAACTATTTATCCCAACAAATCATATGCATCAAAACAAATCATGTGAGCAAGGGCGGGCTTCGGCGAGGAGGAGTAGGAGTAGGAGCGAGCACAGGCATGCTCTAGCGCAAGCCAGAGGAGCAGGAGCAAGCATGGACGGGCAGGAGAGCAGCGGCACCAGCGTTAGCCGCCTATCGAGGGAGGAGGAGGTGCGGGACGGAAGATACCGCGCAGGGGCTAGAAATTCTGATGCCGAATAGGCGCAAAAAATTATAGGAAATAAGAAAACAAAAAACCTGATAAATGACCCCACCTATCAGTGGGAGATCCTGCTTTTGATGTCCTCATACCAAACAGAAAATGGGTTGGTCTCATCCCTCTTCAACCAAGCAGAAATTATAGTCGTCCCATGTCCCATCCCATCCTAGAAATAAAAGACAGGAATGTCCCACCCCACCTTACTTCTAACCAAACCCTACCTAAGAATAGTTTATCCTCCATGCTCATGTTTAATATTGATGACTTTTATTCCTTATTATACTATGATTCGGAGCCAAATTTACCTGCTTTACCCTGTCCAAATGTGTTTATAGAAACAAATTTAAAAGCACTTATCTAGCTCAATTTAATTCTCCAAGAAAAATATCCCAAACAGTAGGTTTCATATTTTTATTAAATAGTACACTTCATGGTGAATCCAACAAAATTTGGATCACCTAATTTGGACACTCCTAACTCTAGATATGTTTTTTGCAAGTTTGCTACAAAATCTAGAAAAACAATAAAGAAAAATCAAATTTCCAACCGGGAGCTATAGCTAGGTACACCCGGTCTATGCACCCACTGTGGCTGATACCGGGGCCCATAGGTCAACCATTTCCACATGACAGAGAAACAGAGGCTGGGGCATGGCGGTTGACCGACGATAACTCACCGGTGGCGAGGTCACCGGCAGTGAGATCTTCACCATGACACTAGCCTAGTCAAGCCACATCAAGGGGTACCCTCAATTGGCTCAGCGCATCACCGAAGCAACCTTGCCGACGATAATGGCAGCACGACAGAGGTGCTCTACGGCGGGCTCATCGTCTCCGATGACAATACAGTTAGGAAAGAGTGGCTATAGCATCAAGGGTTCCTAGTAGAGCTCTAGGGTTAGGTCTAGGTCACAGTGGAGCAGTGGTGTGGTCCAATCACCTGCATGGCGGTGCGGTGGCACACAGCGCACGTGGCGGCTCTTGTCGTTCCGACGAGACGGTGGTCGGTGATGGGTCTCTGTCTTTAGGGATGGTGCTAGGGTTCATGGCATTGCATAAACACATGCTATAGGGGGGTAATGGGGTCTAGCTAGGGTAGGCCATGGTGAGCTTGAGCTCGCGGCCATGGTGAGCGCGCTTCGTGCAATTGTGGTGGTAGCGGTTAAACCGGCTATGGCATGAGCTTCTGTGACCTAAGGCGACGATGAAACATGGGAGAATGAGGTAGGAGGAGCAATAGAGAGGGCTAGCCATGGCGAGCTCGGAGCTTGGCAGCACTCCATGGCCATGGCGGTGATGGCGATGCGTAATGTGGCTTTACCTTGGCTTAGAAGGTGGCACTAGTGGGTCGTCGAGGTAGAGGAGATGGTGGCAGAGCTATGGGCATGATGGATTTGATGGTGGTGTTGTGGCTGTGGCATGCGACCATAGTGGAGGTGTGCGGCGGCGACGGTGAGCATGGCTCCACTCAATGAGCTAGCGAGAGTGTCAACAAAAGATGCTCGGCAGTCCACCAAGGGGTATCCCGCGATGGTAGATTTGTCAGTGGGGGTGCGTGTAATCAGGAACCGGATGGTGACACAAGGCGCAGAGATAGCGATTTAGACAGGTTCGAGCCATCTGATTGACGTAATACCCTACGTCCTATGTCTTTGGTGTATTGTATTGATCTGTACGACCAAGTAGCTTGATGTAGCATATCCGCTAGGGGACCCCTACCTCTCCTTATATACTCTGGAGGAGGTAGGGTTACAAGGTAAGTATCCTATTTGGTACTATACAATGTCTTGCGATGCACGCCGAGCAGCGCCATGCATGCCTTGATCTTGTGGGCTGGGCCACCTCCGATGGTGCGGTCCATGTCTTGGGGGCCATACCCCCACAGCTAGTCCCCAAGCCTAACAGTAGGTGACGTAGTCACGTGGTGCCAGGGTCATAAAGTAGAAGACTAGCCGAGCAGGCAGGTAGTCCCTAGGCGTAGCCTCGAGATGAGAACAAGCACATTCACCGCAAGGTGAAGTGTGCCCACTTAGTCCCCGAGCCTGCTAGAAGATGAAGAATGAATCTTGTAGTAGGGTCAAAGAAGTTTGAAAGCTTGCCGACGTCGTCTAACATGTGCGTATTAAGACCCCAGATGTGCTGCCCAAGATCAGCACCCTAATCCGAACAGCTTGGAGCAGCTTGATAGCACATTGACAAGACATAGCAAGATCCGAGCACCAAGGAGTCCCCAGCATAGCCGGCGATGTCCGACCAACCAGGGAGTTCCCAGCGTAGCTGGCGATGACTGAGAACCAAGGAGCGAGGAGTCCCCATTGTAGGCGGTGATGACCGAGCACCGAGGAGCGAGGAGTCCCCGGCGTCGCTGGCGATGACCGTGCACCGAGGAGTCACCGGCGTAGGCGGTGATGACCGAGCACCGAGGAGCGAGGAGTCCTCGGTGTTGCTGGCAATGACCGAGCACCGAGGAGTCCCCAGTGTAGGTGGCGATGATCGAGCACTAAGGAGCGAGGAGCGAGGAGTCCCCGGTGTAGGCAGCGATGACCGAGCACCGAGGAGCAAGGAGTCCCCGGCGTCAGCGGCGATGACCGAGCACCGAGGAGCGAGGAGTCCCCGACGTCGCTGGCGATGACCGAGCACCAAGGAGCGAGGAGTCCCTAGCGTTGCTAGTGATGACCGAGCACTGAGGAGCGAGGAGTCCCCGATGTAGGCGGCGAAGTCCGAGCACTGAGGAGCGAGGAGTCCTCGACGTCGCTGGCGATGACCGAGCACTGAGGAGCGAGGAGTCCATGGCGTAGGCGGTGATGTCTGAGCACCGAGGAGTGAGGAGTGAGGAGTCCCCAGCATAGGCGGCAATGATCGAGCATTGAGGAGCAAGGAGTGAGGAGTCCCCGGCGTAGGCGGCGATGACGGAGCACCGAGGAGTGAGGAGTCCCTGACGTCACTGGTGGTGACCGAGCATCGAGGAGTCCCCGGCGAAGCTGGCAATGTCTGAGCACCGAGGAGTGAGGAGTCCTCGGTGTAAGTGGCGATGTTCGAGCATCGAGGAGTCCCCGGCGTAGGCGGCGATGTCCGAGCACCAAGGAGTCACCGGCGTAGGTGGCGATGTACGAGCACCGAGGAGTCCCTAGCGTAGGCGGTGATGTTCAAGCACTGAGGAGTCCTTGGCGTAGGCAGTGAGGTCCGAGCACCGACGTAGCTGATGACATCCGTGTGGTGAAGTGTGCCCACTTAGTCCTCGAGCACAAAGAATCCGAGGGCCGAGGAGTAACCGGCGTAGCTGGCGATGAAGCATGAGCGGCGAACAGTCCAATCAACTGGTCGGTGACGGAGTCCATGAACCAAGTGGTCCGACCAGTTGATTGGTGGAGAAGTCCGAGCACCAGGTGGTCCGATCACCTGGACGATGATCCTGCAATACAAAAATGTAGAACGGGTAGTACATGATGTAAAAATAAATAAACTCCGGAGAAAAATCAGCAATGGTGATGAAACATGCAGTTTGATGATCAGTTGGTGTGAAAATATATTTATATTTAATATAAACCACTCGACCAGTTAGTGTGTAGCTAAGTCTCTAGCCCTAGCTAGCCCATAGTCCATAACGTTGAGCACGGAGCCTGTGCATGTGTAGGAGGAATAGGTGTGACCAAGGAGCCGCTGTCGACCACCCATAACGCAGAGCACAGAGCCCATAGCACGTGTAGGGAGGAGTCAGAGACAGGGCTATCTCTGGAGGCGTCCGAGCATCAACGTGACTGTTTAGGGGTTCGGCAAATCATTTGGAGAGCAAATATGGAGAAAACAGTTCAAAGAAACATTATGGCGATATACGGAGATCGAAGAATATTTAGAAAAATATTAAAGTGTGACTTAGCTTTGGACGGAGCATCTGGTCGGCGGCGTATGACATTATCTGGTCGACGTTGATGGCGAACACCTAGCGGGTGGTGAGTTGTTGGTGAAGGCGACCTTGAAGGTGGTTCTGAGATCGAATCTGCTATCGTAGGGGCTGGTGTAGCAGCGATGAATCGTCGTCATCGATCGGCATGGATCTCCACGAGATTGATGACGAGAAGGCATTGTTGATTTGAGGTCCATCTGGCTCGCCATGGATCAAGTGCACACCCCTACCTAGCACGCCAACTATCGACAAAAGATGCTCAACAGTCCACCGAGGGGTATCCCGCAATGGTAGATTTGTCGGTGGGGGTGCGTGTAATCAGGAACCGGATGGTGACACTAGGCGCAGAGACAATAATTTAGATAGGTTTGGGCCGTCTGATCGACGTAATATCCTACGTCCTATGTCTTTGGTGTATTGTATTGATCTGTATGACCAAGTAGCTTGATGTAGCCTATCTGCTAGGGGACCCCTACCTCTCCTTATATACTCTGGAGGAGGTAGGGTTACAAGGTAAGTATCCTATTTGGTACTATACAATGTCTTGCGGTGCACGCCGAGTAGCACCGTGCATGCCTTGATCTTGTGGGCTAGGCCACCTCCGATGGTGCGGCCTATGTCTTGGGGGCCATACCCCCACAGAGAGGGAGAGAGCAAAGCGAGAGAGTGAGAATGAGCGAGCACAATGGCTTTGCCTCCCTTTTGTCCACCTACTGGCTTGACCGGGTGGGCCGACGCCAGTGAGCGGCCACCACACGGCGCGTGCGGCCTGGCAGTGGTCAGCCATGATGCGCTCGACCGACTAATTCAATTTGGCTATCAGGCCAACTGACAAGCCATCTTCGTACCACTGTTACTCCTAATCCATACAGAATTAGCAAAAATTCCATTACTAAGAATTGTAGAGCTACACGTGATCTCTAACTTTGCTTTAGGGAGTAACTTCTAATTTAGTTATGGTTTTCAAAATGCAAAGCTCCAATGTGTGCTACTTTGAAACTTATGCATCTATATAATCAACATCACATGTGATAATAAGCAAAGAATAAGATGAAATTTCATATGCTCATGCTCATGAATGCTTGGATGATGCTTGTGCTCATGAAATGCAAGTGCTAAATGCAATGCTTAACACTAGGGTGTTACAATTGGGATCCAACAATGAGGGCCTCATCATGATCACGCTGGACAGTAAGCAGGTTCATCACCCTCTTCAAGGATAGGTAGGGGCACATTCACCCCAAATGCAGGCATTTCCTGATAGCCCGTGTAGTCTTCTTCGTCTGTCACTCCATCGACACCGACAATCTTCTTTTTTCCTTTCAGGACTACTTTTAGCTTTACTTTTGTTTTGTTGTCCCCTACATAGAAGATTTACATAATGTCTTTTGTAAGGACAAAGGGGTCGTCTCTGTATGTGGTCTAGGTGAGATCAACGGTAGTGAACCCTTCTTTGTTGGTGGTGATTTCCTTGAGCTAGACCCACTAGCAGTGAAAAAGAGCTGCCTTCAACCGATCGTAGTCTAGCTCCCATATCTCCTCTATGAAACCATAGTATGTCACCTGCACGTTGTTGTTTTCCTCATGAGCATCAAAATGAACACTATTGTTTTGGTATGTGCTCTTTCCATCTTGCTTTTTTGTGTAAAATGTAAATCCATTGATCTCATACCCTTGGTACTTAAGCAATGTACTCGAAGCTCCCTTGGCTAAGATATCTAGCTGATTACCCAACTGTTGTTTCGAATCAAGCGACATTGTAGCAAGCTGACAAATTCCTCCTTTTGTTTTTTATCAAGCCAAGCCTGCGACCTGCTCGGATACAAAGTTTGTAGCAATTGCCTATGCTCGTCAATATATGGCATCACATCCTCTACTTGCTGGAGAATAGCAAACTGTGCCTGTCTGAAAGAAATCGGGGTCGTCTACTATGATAGATTTCTCCCCGATCGTTCCTTTGCCACCTAGTCTTCCCTCGTGATAAGATTCTAGAACTCCAACCCTATTGATGTCTAGATAATATGTGCAAAACTCAATGGCCTCCTTCATTGACCATCCTTCAACCATGCCCCCTTCTGGCCTAAATCTGTTCCTAACATAACTCCTAAAAACTTTCATCAACCTTTCGAAAAGAAACATCTGATGCATGTACATTGGGCCAAGGGCTCTAATTTGGTCAACAAGATGAACAAGCAGATGCACCGAGATATCAAAGTAAGTTGGTGGGAAATGCATCTCAAGCCTAACGAGAGTTTTGGCTATGTCTCACTGCAGCTGGTCCAGCATGGACACATCTGAAAGGTCCTGCTATGGCTAGAGGGGGTGAATAGCCTATTTAAAATCTACAAATCAACTAGAGCAATTTGATTAGTACAACAAATAGCGAAATGCAAACTTGCTCTAGATCTACAAGGGTTGCAAGCCACCTATCCAATAATTCTAGTTGTTATGATCACTAGGCACACAATCCACTAGGTCACTACTCACTAAGAGCTCTCACAATTTCTACACTAAAGAGCTCCACTAGATGAACTTAATCCACAAAGCAAGCTCTCAATTCTAGCTACACTAAAGAGCTTAATATAGCTAGTTTGTGGGAATGTAAATGAGTAAGTGAGGTGATTACACCACCACGTAGAGGAGTGAACCAATCACAAGATGAATACTTTATCAATCACCGGGACAATATCAAAGGGCAAGATACAACCAATTTTCTCCCGAGGTTCACGTGCTTGCCAACACGCTACGTCCCCATTGTTTCGACCAATGCTTGGTGGTTCGGCGGCTAAGAGGTGTTGCACGAACCTCGTCTACACAATTGGACACCACAAGAACCTACCCACAAGTGAGGTAACTCAATGACATGAGCAATCCACTAGAGTTACCTTTCAGTGCTCCACCGGGGAAGGTACAAATCCCCTCACAATCACCAGAGATGGCCACGAACAATCACCAACTCATGCCAATCCTCCTCCGCTGCTCCAAGCCATCTAGGTGGTGGCAACCACCAAGAGCAACAAGCGAATTCTGTAGCAAAAACACGACCACCAAGTGCCTCTAGATGCAATCACTCAAGCAATGCACTTGGATTCTCTCCCAATTTCACAAAGATGATGAATCAATGATGGAGATAAGTGGGAGGGCTTTGACTAAGCTCACAAGGTTGCTATGTCAATGCAAATGGCCAAGAGTATGAGCTTGAGCTGACCATGGGGCTTAAATAGAAGCCCCCATGAAATAGAGCCATTGTACCCCTTCACTGGGCACAACATAGGGTGACCGGACACTTCGGTCAAATCGACCAGACGCTAGACCTCAGCGTCTGATCACACAATGCGTGCCACGTGTCCCCTCTCTTCAAATGTTGATAGCTCGATCTCAACGGTCAAGTGATGACCAGACGCAGCAGCTCAAAGTGATTGGACGTAGAACCCCAGCGTCCGGTCGTTTCTAGTAAGCATCCAGAGACGACTTTTCACGACCGAACGTGTCTGGTCATGCTCGACCGGACACACCTAGCATCCGGTCACACGGCGACTCCCCTATGTGCTGCCACGTCAGTAGGATCAGACGCAACCTTCCAGCGTCTAGTCACTAAGTGACCCAGCGTTTGGTCAGAGACTGACGCCAGCGTCTTCCAGCTTCACCTGCCAGGGCGCACCGGTCCTACCGAGACCAGTGTTCGGTCACTTACAGTGACCTCCGTCTTTTCTGTCTAGGGCACCGGTGGCACCGTCGAACTGTCTGCACTCTACGGGCGAACACTCTATCGGTGAAGTTCCTAACCCTTGCTCTAATGTGCCAACCACCATGTGTATCACCTTGTGCACATGTGTTAGCATATTTTCACAAACATTTTCAAGGGTGTTAGCACTCCACTAGATCCTAAATGCATATGCAATGAGTTAGAGCATCTAGTGGCACTTTGATAACCACATTTCGATATGAGTTTCACCCCTCTTAATAGTACGACTATCGATCCTAAATGTGATCACACTCGCTAAGTGTCTCGATCACTTAAAACAAAATGGCTCCTACTATTTATACCTTTACCTTGAGCCTTTTGTTTTTCTCTTTCTTCTTTTCCAAGTTCAAGCATTTGATCATCACCATGCCATCACCATCATCATGATCTTCATCATTGCTTCATTACTTGGAGTAGTGCTACCTATCTCATAATCACTTTGATATACTAGGTTAGCACTTAGAGTTTCATTAATTAACCAAAACCAAACTAGAGCTTTCAATCTCCCCCTTTTTGGTAATTGATGACAACCCTTTCATAAAGATATGAATTGAAATTCAATTGAATCCATGTTGCTTGTCCAAACATATTTACCATGTGTAAAAGAATATGGACAAGTTTCATGAATCCCATATGGTAGCGATTGCTCCCCCTACATATGTGCTAAGAGTTTGGATTGAAGCTTGCACATATGCTTAGATAGGAAATATAGGAGACAATGTCTACCTAATGATGCTAAGGTATAAGAGATGGACCTTTAAAGTGTGATACCAATCAAAGTGCACCAATATACATCCTTAGCACCATTGGTAACTAAACATACATAAAAACTAGAATACCCCATGAGATCAACATTACAAGCAAGGGTCTAGTTTCCATAGAATGACCATAAGTCTAGTTACTTTAGCCTATGCATGCTAGTTTCTCATTTCATCATTCAAGCCTATAACTAGCATACACCACACAAGCATGGATATTGAAATTTCAGACTTGTGACATGCAAGCAAATATATGAAATGCACATTCAAATACAACATACAAGTTTATGAGCTTGGTCCCCCTACTTGTGTGCATTTTTTATTGATCCGCTTGGTCCCCCTACTTGTGTGCATTTTTTATTGATCCCCTTACAATGTCATTTCATTTGTTTGCTCCTCCTATCTTACTATCTTTGTGAATTTCTCTCCCCCTTTGTCAACAATTAGCACAAAAGGTGAGCTCAAAGTATAGATAGGTTGAGGTGAAACCATGTGAAATGAGGATCATTTTCCCAATTTGGTTCAATCTAGATCACTTGCAAAAGATATTTAACTCAGTTTGATCCAAGGACAAGCTTCTTCACACCTCTAAATAAGGGTTATCTTATACCATGTTGAGTTAAACACTTATAGCTTATTTTCTAGATCAAACACTAGGTTTACAAGCCCACAAACATGTCATATGCTACCACTAGATCATTTCAAGCATACAAGCAATAGTGGTACCATACAAGCATCAAATTCATTTGATTTTCATGAATGAGCCTAGGACATGATAGGAATGACTAGATGCACTAAATAAGTCCTTAGCAATAGATGGATGACATGTCAATCAACTTTACCTTGCTTTACTCAAGGAGAGGCATGTCATATAATGGGGGTGCATCAACACATATTTGAGAAGTCAAGTATGTTCAATTCATTCCTTAGCTTGCAAAACCTCTTCTCATCAAGTGGCTTGGTGAAGATATCGGCAAGTCGATCTTCGGTGCCCACACCCTCGATGCAAATGTCCCTTTTTTGTTGGTGATCTCTTATGAAATGATGGCGGACATCAATCTGCTTTGTTCTTAAATGTTGAACTGGGTTGTTGGTGAGCTTTACGGCACTCTCATTGTCACATAGCAATGGCACTTTCTTGAACTTGATTCCAAAGTCATTCAAAGTAGCCTTCATCCAAAGTAGTTGAGCACAACAACTACCGGCCAAAATGTACTCCGCTTTGGCGGTTGAAAGTGCTACACTATTTTGCTTCTTTGATGACCAAGACACAAGTGATCTTCCCAATAGTTGACATGTGCCCGATGTGCTCTTTCTCTCAACTTTGCATCCCACATAATCGGAGTCCGAATATCCAATCAACTCAAATCTTGCTCCTTTGGGATACTATAATCCAACATTTTGTGTATGCTTCAAGTACCTCAATATTCTTTTTGTTGCCTTCAAATGACTTTCTCTTGGTGAGGCTCGAAATCTAGCACACATACATACACTAAACATCATATTTAGCCTTGATACGGTCACATAGAGTAGGCTTTCAATCATAGACCGATACATCTTTTGATCCACCATGTTACCACTAGCATCACTATCCAAGCTTCCACTTGTTCCCATTGGTGTACTAACAGCTTTAGCATCATCCATTCCAAACTTCTTGAGCGTGTCCTTGATGTACTTGCCTTGACTCACAAATATGCCTTTCTTCATTTGCTTGATTTGAAGGCCAAGGAAGTAACTAAGCTCTCCAATCATGAACATCTCAAACTCACTTGCCATCATCTTGCCAAACTCTTCACAAAAATCTTAATTTGTTGACCCAAATATGATATCATCAACATAGATTTACATTACAAACAAGTCATTTCCAAGATTCTTGGTGAAGAGAGTGGTGTCAACCTTTTCCATTTTGAATCCCTTAGAGAGTAGGAAATCCCTCAATCTCTCATACCATGCTCTTGGTGCTTGTTTCAATCCATACAAAGCCTTTCTTAACTTATAAACATGGTTGGGTTTCTTTTCATCTTCAAAACTGGGAGGTTGCTCAACATACACAAGCTCATTGATGTACCCATTGAGAAATGCACTCTTCATATCCATTTGGTACAACTTGATGTTGTGGGCACAAGCATAGGCTAATAAGATCCTAATTGCTTCCAATCTTGCAACCGGGGCATTTGTTTCTCCAAAGTCAAGACCTTCAACTTGAGTGTAACCTTGAGCCACTAATCTTGTTTTGTTCCTTATTACTATCCCATCTTAATCTTGCTTGTTTCAAAAGACCCACTTGGTTCCAATCACATTATGATCCTTAGGCCTCTCAACTAACTCCTATACTTGGTTTCTTGTAAAGTTGTTTAGCTCTTCATGCATAGCATTGACCCAATCAACATCCTTCAAAGCTTCATCTATCTTCTTAGGTTCAATGGATGACACAAATGAGAAGTGCTTACAAAATAAAGCCAATCTTGATCTAGTTTGTATACCTCTTGAAATATCACCAATTATAGTATCCAATGGATGATCTCTTGCAACATTGGTTGGTTGAAGCACTTGCACTTGATTGCTTGCATTTGATTTATCACTTGGTTGAGATGATGAACTAGCCACTTGTTGTTGATCTTGCACTTTGTCATCACTTGTTCTTGCTTGAACTTGATCATGGGAACCACTAGCTTGTACATTTGAGTTAGAGAGCACTTGATTCTTGTCATCTTCAACATCAATCACCTCTCTAGGCCTTATATCACCAATGTCCATGTTCTTCATTGCATTGACTAATTGAGTGCCTCTTACATCATCTAGATTCTCATCTTCCTCTTGGGAACTATTTGTTTCATCAAATTCCACATCATGAACCTCCTCAAGAGTACCACTAGCCAAATTCCAAACTCTATATGCCTTGCTAGTATTGAAGTAACCAAGCAAGAAGCCTTCATCACATTTCTTTTCAAACTTGCTCAATCTAGTGCCTTTCTTCAATATGTAGCATTTACAACCAAAAATCCAAAAGTATGCTATGTTGGGCTTTCTTCCATTCAATAGCTCATAGGGTGTCTTCTCCATCATGGGGTGACAATAGAGTCGGTTGCTATAATAGCAAGCCGTGTTGATTGCTTCGGCCCAAAATGAATGACTAACATTGTACTCACTCAACATTGATCTTGCCATATCAATCAAAGTTCTATTCTTTCTTTCAACTAGGCCATTTGATTATGGAGTGTACTTGGCCGAGAATTGATGTCTAATTCCAAATTCATCACACAACTCTTGTGTTCTTGAACTCACTTCCATTGTCACTTCTCACTTTCTTGATGGTTGTTTCAAACTCGTTGTGAATGCCCTTGACAAATGATTTGAATGTTGCAAACACATCACTCTTGTCAACAAGAAAGAACACCCATGTGTATCTAGTGAAATCATCCACAATCACAAGTCTGTATTTGTTTCCACCAATGCTAGTGTATGTGGTTGGTCCAAACAAGTCCATGTGGATCAACTCAAATACCTTAGATGTGCTCATTATGCTCTTCTTAGGATGTGTGTTACCAACTTGCTTTCCAGCTTGACATGCACTACATAGCTTATCCTTTTCAAATGTGACATCTTTCAAGCCTCTAACTAAGTCATGCTTGATCAACTTGTTCAATTGTTTCATTCCGACATGACCAAGCCTTCTATGCCATAACCAACCCATGCCAGACTTAGTGATCAAACATGTTGTCAATTGATCTTCTCTAGCATTGAAATCAACCAAGTATAGATTCTCATATCTAAATCCTTTGAAAATCAAATTAGAGCCATCTACACTTATGATCTCTACATCATCCACACCAAATATGCACTTGAAACCAAGATCACACAATTGAGCTACCGATAATAGATTGAAGTTCAAGCTCTCTACTAGTAACACATTGGAGATACTCAAGTCATTGGATATTGCAATCTTACCAAGCCCTTTGACCTTGCCTTTGCCATTGTCACCAAATATGATACTATCAATCCCATTGCTCTTGTTTTCATTGATTGAATTGAACATTCTTGGATCACCGGTCATGTGTTGTGTGCACCCACTATCAAGCACCCAACGCCTTACTCTGGCTTTATAATTGTCCTACAAAAGAAGATCAATTCTTTTTAGGTACCCAAACTTGCTTGGGTCCTTGAAGGTTAGTTACCAAGGTCTTTGGTACCTAAATGGCCTTCTTCTTTGGGCCCACAATTGGTGTACCAATGAACTTAGCCTTCACACCATTGGCACCCTTAACAAGCATATAACAAGAATTAAATTTTTTAGAGTCTCATATTCATTATAAGATCCACTAAAGTGAATACCAAAAAGAAAGAAACATTCACTAGGTCACAAATTACATTGTGATGTAGTGGTAAGTGATGATTCACGCAAAACATGGGGTCACAAGTTTGATTACTAGCTACAGCAAACGTGTGACTTTTTTTTCTTTTTTGCCTATATATATCCTTGATGGTTACCAGTTATCAAGAAAATATGTAATCTTGGCGGTTGTTAGATATACCTTAGGGGGTGGTCTAGACCTCGCCTTTGTTTCCTTGGCAGCTAAATCCCCAAGGAAATCATTTGTGGCTATCAACCCTCAAGGTAATAGCTATTTCCCTTCCTATCTATCCTTGGCGGTCCATCCTTAAGTGTTGGCTGCCACAAATAATTTTCTTGACAGTTTTCATGGTTTCCTTGAGAGTTTTTATCCTCAAGGATATTCTGTTTTATGGTAGTGAATGACTATCAACAATCAACTTGTGCTCGATATTGATCTTGTGTCTTGTCTACATTCCTTCCATGATCACATCTTGACGACGAGGGTACACCATGGACATGAGATTATCCATGATGAAAGACTGGATCATAAAGGACTTGTACTTGAGGATCTTCATCTTTATTTTGATTTTGAGCTTCCCTAGACCTCACTTCACCAATGGCAAGTCTTTTAATAGCTCGGTGAGGTGGTTTTTCATTTCTTAACCTAATGACTTTATTCTTTTAGAGCCATCTGATTCATCAAATGTCACATCTATCTCTATTTCGACACAACTGATGGTTTTATTGAAGACATGATATCCATGTTCATTGATACCATAACCAAGTAAGAAACCTTCATCTACTATTGTGCGCAAACTTTGAGCTTTTGGATAAGTACTTAATATCAAGTAAAACGAGTAGGATGCGAACTCAGCTGGTTGGGTTACTTGTGGTGGAACCTGGCCACTTGGATTTAAGTCCTTGACTTAATGCAGGTGCCCGTATTTCCTTGGATTTATTACAAAATTTAAGTACTCGAATTGATACGGGTGATCGTATTTTTTGGATTAATTATAGGATTCAATTGCATTATTTTTATGTGGAAGGCGACATGTCCATCGATAGTGAGCTAATCGGTGATTTTATCAATCTCAGGATTTTCTTTCAGTGGAAGATGACGTACCTGTCAATAACGAGATTCTTATGGTGACTTAATTAGTCTTGAGATCGTCCGACTCAATTTTTCGAGGTGCTTATAGGAGTAGGATAGACGCTCGACGCTCGACGCTCGTAGTAACTTTACCGATCTCGAAATTTGTTGACTCAACTTTAGTGTTTTGAAGGTGCTCATAGTGGTAGGATGTGTATGCCTGTGTCTATAGAGGTGAGTGTGTATGCATGTACGAGTCTTTACGTCTATACACTGATTGGCAAAGAAAAAAAAAGTAAAACGAGTACACACCTGAATGCATATTAGAATCTGATATATATATTTATATTCATATTCAAATATTCGCATCTGTATATGCATCCGGCAAAAAAAAAGTAGATATCCCACTAACAAAGATTCCATTTCCACCTTACTAGAAATCAACTACCCTTATTATACATTCGTAGAGTATGGACTAGCCGACTAGGTCATCCATAGGTGATGAATTCGTTGAATTGGATGATAAGTGCATGTGGGCACGTGGCTCCTATTGTTGGATAGGATAAGTGAGTATTTGGTTGCTAGGATTTGGTGGGATGGGACTAGGATAGGATAGGATAGGATAGGATAGACCTCCATATCAGTCTGTTTTGTTTATAGTCGAGGAGGGACTGAGACGTCCCAATGGGAAATATTCAGGGCATATTCGCGTGACTCCCATCCCTCCAAATCGAGCGGACCGGGGCAGACTAGATGGGACGACACAGGAGAGGAAGGAAGGAGAGGAGGCTCCGGCTGGCAGGTGCAGGGGCGGTGGGGCATTCCAGGCGTCCGGGGGTGAGTCCTGGCTCCTGGCAGGCTGCCCCTAGCTCCGGGCGTGGACGGGCAAGCGCGGCGGCGAGCAACATCCCTGGATCCACCGAGTGGGCGGGTGAGCAAGGGCGGGCTCCGGTGAGAAGGAGCAGGAGCAGGAGCGAGCACAGGCGTGCTCTGGCGCAAGTAGGAGGAGCAGGAACAAGCATGGACGGGCGGGCGAGCAGGGGCACCAGCGCTAGCCGCCTATCAAGGGAGGAGGAGGCGCAGGACAGAAAATACCGCGCAGGGGACGGAAATTCCGATGCCAAACAGGCGCCGAAAATTACGGGAAAGAAGAAAAGAAAAAAAAACTAACAAATGACCCCACCTGTCAGTGGGTGATCCTGCTTTTGATATCCTCATACCAAACAGAAAATGGGTCGGTCTCATCCCTCTTCAACCAAGCAGAAATTGTAGTCGTTCCGTGTCCCATCTCATCCTAGAAATAAGAGACAGGAACGTCCCACCCCACCTTACTTCTAACCAAACCCTACCTCAGAATAGTTTGTCCTCCGTGCTCATGTTTAATATTGATGACTTTTATTCCTTATTATACTATGATTCGGAGCCAAATTTACCTGCTTTACTATGTCCAAATGGGTTTACCCTCTAGGATACTTGTTTCAAGTTTGAAACTTATTCAAATAGTTGGTATGAATTACCGAATAAAAAATCACAGTAGTAGCCGTTCTTAATGAAATCCCGTCCTTGCAGACAGAACCACCGCTACTGATGGATCGTTGGTGAGAAAAGCAAACAGTAGATCGATGGCAAGCAATATCGTGGAACACGCAGCTTTAGCATGTGCGCAGATTCAAGATTATGGCAAGCCATTCGACGTATGCGCGTGCTAGGTGAAAGTGAAACCATGCTGTAGGAAGGATCCGGTCAACTTCCATGTCAAGTGGCAGTGCAGGTAGTGGCGGAGCCACGGCCCGGCCACACGGCCGGCTCCTCGGCAAACTTCAAAAGAAAAATTTATATATATCAAAGAAAAATGTTATAATTTATTAGGTAAATGTTCTTGGGCAATGAGTATCGCCCGGGCTTCGAAAAACTTCTGACTCCGCAACTGAGTGCAGGTCACCTTCCTACAGCATGCTAAAGCTGTACTGCCACAGTGCCACTTGACGTTTGACGTGGAAGTCGATGCTAAAGCAGGTGCAAGTGTAACTCGATGTTTCCTTGACCAAAAGGCAAATGGCATGCATTCTTTTTCGATATATCTCGAACTATTTAAAATGGATAGACAGGTGGATGGACATGCCACAACTACTCGAAACAGCATAGAAGACATTCTGGTTCTGCAGGCGGCGCGGTGATGGTTCCGGCAGCGGCGCTGATGCTGGTTCTGCAGCTCTCCTTGGCTTCAGCAGCTCAGTCCGGAAATGCAGCAGGCCCGCCGCCGACCTGTCCATCCAGCTGCGGCAACCTGAGCGTGCCGTATCCATTCGGCATCGGCGCCAGCTGCTCCCTCCCTGGCTTCAACCTCACCTGCGATCGAACGCGCCACCCGCCGCGGCTGCTGCTCGGAGACGGCTTCCTCCAGATCGTGGACATCTCTCTGGCCAACTCCATGGTCCGGGCCCTGTACACTGCGGGCGCCGTGAACATCAACTTCAGCACATCCGTCGACGGCAGCGGCACCTGGAGCGGCGGCCGCGGCGCTGTCAGTGGCAGTGGCAGCCCGTACGTGGTCTCAGAGTGGCGCAACCAGTTGGTTGTCACAGGGTGCAACGTTCAGGGGACGCTGCTCGGGGGCAGCGGCAACGTCATCACCGGCTGCTCCTCCTTCTGCTCCATCGACGACAAGTGGGCCGGCGCCGTGGTAACCACCCCTGGCGATGGTGCCACCGCGTGCTCCGGGATCCGCTGCTGCGAGACGCCCATCCCCATCGGCCGCCCGTCCTACGCCGTCCAGTTCAAGTACCTGGACGTTGAGAACACAGGCTTGCTACCTGTGGCAGTGCGCATCGCCGAGCATGGTTGGTTTGACAGTGTCGCCGCGCAAATGCTCAACAACTCGGTGCGGGATTCCACGTCCTTGACGCCGGTTCCGGTGGTGCTGGACTGGGCGGTGGCGTCGACCCCAATAGTCCCGGCAACGGCTCCAGCAGATGCCGCCGGCTGTTAGGTGATCTCCACCGATAAGTACCAACGGCCTATTGGGCCCTTGCCTCTGCGTCCTGATCGGGAGGCGTCCAATCCTAACTGGTTAGTGGACCCCTGTCGCACAGCACATATATATAGAGGAGTGGGGAACTAGGCTCAGCTCACGAGGTTCGAAGGAGCCGCCACACCCATCTACAGAAAACCCTAATCCGATCAAAGGTCGTGCTGCCAGCGACGGGATGTGCCCCGCCACTGCCGTCGTTCCCCTGCAGGTCTACACTGGACCGCCGTCTCGCCACCGAGCCGGAGCTGCCCCTACACCAGCATCTACGTTGCTGCTGTGCCGCAACAGTGAAAGGCGAGAAGGGTCTTCCCTGGATCTACGGGTTACACACACAGAGGTACTAATCATTGATCCTAACAATGGTACCAGATCTAGGTTGCCTCTGTGTAACACTAACCCTAACCGGGTAAAAGAAGAAAGAAAGAGAGACCGGGGTGGACGGACAGTCACTGTCTACCGATCACCACCGCCACCGCGCGGGGGAAAAGAAAACAAGATCCATTCGGATCAGAGAAGAGATAGGACCCTCGGCTCACGAAGCCGAACCCTAACCCAAGAACAGAACAGATCCAATTCAGATCTAAGAAAAGAAAAGAGTTCCTTTCGGATCTGAACAGATAAAGGTTCCCCAAGCCTAACCCTAACTGGGTGAAAGGAAGGGCTATCGGCACTTCAAGCCGAACCCTAAACCCGTAAAAGCCTTCAACGGGAAGAGAAACAGTAGAAGAAGAAGAAGAGTGGATTCGGATTTGGCCAAACCCTAAGACTAACCCTAATTTTAACCCCAATCCCAAATCGGGTTAATCCCAAAAGAAGAAGGGGAAAGGGGAAGAAGGGAAAAGAATCCGGGTTCAACCGAACCCTAACCCTAACTCGCATGGAGTAAGGGAAAAGGGAAAGCCATTCGGATGAACTCCAAAAGAGGAAAAGAAATCAAAAGAAATGAACCCTAACACTAGATCCCCTTTTCGGGTGAACAAGCGAAAAGAAAAGAAAGAAAATGCAACTCAAATCCGAAGGGGAAGATCCAAACCCTAACCAGTTCGGAAAAGAGAAATGAGATCCAAATCAAAAAGAAGGGGATGGGAAAGGAGAAAGGGAAAGGGGGACGGGAAAACCTCGCCAGGCGTCGGGAAAACCCTTCGCCGGCGCGAAAGAAGAAGACCGAGCCGGGCTCGCTGCTCGCCGGGCTCGGCCAAGGGGTCACCGTGGCCAGGCCGCTCGACGGCGGCGCGCTCACCCGCTGGGGAACGCACACGCCGGCGAGGGGGCCGGCGGCGGTGCCATAGTCGCCTTCGCTCGCTCTCGGTCACTTGTTGTGCTCGCTGCACTGAGGTAGAGAGAGGAGAGAGCGGACGAAGAAGAGAGAGGAAGCAGCCGAAAGAATGAGCTAGGGTTTCGCTCACAGGCGCGTGGCGTCGGCTTTTATACGAGCGAGATGCGCGCTCGGCCGTCGGATGTGAATGGATGGCCGAGATTGAATGGGCCAAGTCGTAGGCCCAGGCGGGCGAGCGGGCGCGCGGGACTTTGTCGGCCCAGGCCTAGGTTGCGGCCTGGGTGCGGCCTGCGCACGTGAAAAGAAATGGGTCGAGCCGTTTCTGCGGTTTTTGGGCCGAAACAGTAAAGTTTGAGTCTAGTTTTGCATTTTTTTCTTTTTTCAGAAAATTGAAAAATGCAAATTGGCTCAAAAGAAAAATAGAAAAATAATTTTTCCCTATGGGTAAAATTCAAGAAATTGAGTGAAAATTTTTCCGCTGTTAAAGAAAAAGTATATTCTCCAGTGATTTTGAAGCCGACATGAATATTTAACTGGAGAAAAATGAAAGTTTTTCCAGTAAATGTTTATTTCCTAGAAATTGATTAATGGATTAAAGAAAATAGAAAAAGCAATTTTCCCTGTGGGTAAAATTCAAGGAAAAGAGAGTTTTTCCACGGCCAAAGAAAATATTGATTCTCCAGTTATTTTGAACCAATGTGGTATTTAATTGTAGAAAAAGAGATTTAACATGATTATGATGTTGTTATTTTCTGACCAACGTTGTTAATAACAATATCATAATTTTAATGATTTATGCATTAATTCTACTTCTGCCCAATGGTGATGTAGAATTAGTGTATAAGAAAAATTGATAATTTTAATGATTTATGCATTAATTCTACTTCTGTCCAACGGTGATGTAGAATTAGTGTATGAGAACAGTTGTAAAAGTTAATGATTTATGCATTAATTCTATTTCTGTCCAACGGTGATGTAGAATTAGTGTATAATAATAGTTGTATATTTTGATTTTGACCAACGTTGGAATCAAGGCATGCAAATGGTGTTATTTTTATGATAAGAAAAGTTTTGACATAGTTTTCATCTTGTCTAAGGTGGACTAGGTAGTCACCTCACCATGTTCCACTGAGTTTGTGGCACCGATGAGGGAGACAAAAGAGAATGATGCCACTTGGGCAACTAAAGAGAGAGATTTTGAATCTCAAAAGATAGTCCTATGACTTTTGTGCATAGGAAGTGGATCACTACCAACAAGAAATGTTTTGGCTGTGATAAAGAACATGATTGAACCTGCAATTGTGGGCTCAATCCCAGAATGTGACACAGTCACCGAGTATCTCGATAGAATAAAGAGTCAGTTCATTGGCTCTTCAAAGACATATGCTACCCAGCTGATAAAGCAGCTGGTGATAGAGTGTTACTCTGGAAATAGTGGCATAAGAGAGCTCATGATGCGTTGTCGAAATTATAGCACTGGTCGTTTAAGTCATATTTCGAGGGGGAGAATAGAAAGACAAGTTAAGAATGATATTCTTCCTCCATTAGAGCTCTCAGATTAAGAACAATGCAGGGAATGCATAAAAGGAAAGTATGTAAAGAAGATTAAGAAAGATGACAAATGAAGCACAGGAATTTTACAGATTATTCACACAGACATCTGTGGTCAACTTTCTTGTAAAGAGTGTGGGTGGTTATGATTCATTCATAACATTCACAGATGATTACTCTCATTATGGCTATATTTATCCAATCAAAGAAAGAACAGAAGCATTGGATAAATTTAAGATATTAAAGATTAAGATAGTCAGGTCTGACCATGGGGGAGTACTATGGTCGACATACCCTAAAAGAATGGCATAGTAGCACAGTATTCTATACCGGGTGAACCTCAGCAGAATAGAGTAGCTAAAAGAATCAATCGTACCCTGATGGATATGGTGGGCAGTATGATAAGTTACTCCACTTTATAGTTGAGCCTGTGGATAGAGGCGTTAAAAACCCCCCATTCATATTCTCAAAAGAGTACCAAGTAAGTGGTTGCCCAAAACACCGTATAAGTTGTGAACAGAAAGTGTACCCTCACTAAACCACTTGCGTGTGTATGGGGGAGCCCTACTGAGGCTAAAGTATTTAACCTAAACATTGGGAAGTTAGATCCCAAAATAGTAAGGTGCCATTTCTTTGGTTACCCAAAAAAGTCAAAAGGTTTTTATTTTCTACTGTCTAGAGAGACATACAAAGTTTGTGGAAACGAGACATGCTGTCTTTCTAGAGGACGAATTGATGAGGGAGAGCATGGTAGCTCGAGAAATTGACCTTGAAGTGAAGCGGGTGTAAGCGCCCACTCCAATGATTCATGAGCCAATTTTCTCACTACCTACTATAGCTGCACCGACAGTGCTAGATACTGTGGTGCCAGCACCTATTGTTATCCCACCTATGGCAACAATGAATGACGATAAAGAACCTGTTCTTTAGGATTCTATAGAACCTATTGCCACACATGAGAGGGAGCAACAATAGCCTCAAACAGAAGATGTGCCAAAAGTGGAGGTCCCTAAAAGGTCTCAAAGAGTTAGAAAATCAGCTATTACTGCTGATTATGAAGTGTACAACACTGAGGAATTTCAAATGGAGGATGATCCCACCTCATTTGAAGAAGCCATGAGAAGTGATCATTCATCAAAGTGGCTTGAGGCCATGGAAGATGAAATAAAATCAATGAATGCCAATATAGTTTGGGACTTGGAAATAATTCCTAAATGAGCCAAAACAGTAGGCTATAAAATGGGTCTACAAAACAAAACTTGACTCTCAAGAGAATATAGAGAAATATAAAGCGTGACTTGTGGCAAAAGGCTTTATGCAAAGAAAAGGGATTGATTACAATGAGACCTTTTCTCTAGTCTCATGTAAGGATTCCTTCAGAATCATAATGGCATTAGTGGCACATTACGATTTAGAATTACATCAGATGGATGTAAAGACGGCATTTCTCAATGGAGACTTGGAGGAAAATATTTACATGGCACAACCGAAAGGTTTTGTCATGGAAAGAAAGAACGAATGTGATGCCGCCTAAAGAAATCCATTTATGGATTAAAACAAGCTTCAAGACAGTAGTACTTGAAGTTTAATCAGACAATAAAGAATTTTGGGTTTAAAGATAATATAGAGGACAATTGTGTCAATACAAAGTTTAAGAATGGGAAGTTTATCTTCCTTGTCCTGTATGTAGATGATATCTTACTTGCTAGTAGTGATGTCAGTCTACTACTAGAGACAAAGAAATTTGATATGAAAGATCTTGATGAAGCCTCGTTCGTTTTAGGGATCGAGATTCACCGAGATAGAAGAAAAATGGTATAAGGACTATCACAAAAGGCATACATGAAAAAGATCTTACAGAAATTTAGTATGCACAAATGTAGTCCCTCACCTGCTCCTATAGTCAAGGGCGACAGATATGGGGATTTTCAATGCACCAGGAACCAATATGAGCTCAATCGATAAAGTGAAAGTGGTTCCATATGCTTCAGCTGTCGAAAGCTTGCAACATTCTCAAGTATGTACGCGCCCTGACTTGGCATTTGTTACCGGGTTTTACTTGGCAAATTCCAGAGCAATTCTGGAATAGAACACTGAAATTAGTAAAGAAAGTCTTGCATTATTTGCAAGGAACGAAATGCCTCATGATGACATATAGAAGATCTGATTCACTCCACATGGTGGGATATTTATATTCTGATTATGCGAGAGTGAATGCATATCCAGACGTGGATTTTCTATCATCTCGCAAAGGGGAGCTATTTCATGGAAAAGCTCAAAGCAAACTGTCACTATATCGTCCACAATGTTTGACAGTTTGTAGCATGTTATGAGGCAACGGGCAGGTGAACTGACTAAAGAAGTTCATACCCAGTTTGAAGATGGTTGACGACATCTATAGAGCACTTAAGTGATACTGCGATAATAATCAGGCAGTACAGTATACTCACAATATAAGTCAAGTGGTGCTGCCAAACACATTGACATAGAGTATTATATTGTGAAAAATAAAGTCCGGGATCAAGTCATAAGTCTTGAGCATATAAGTATCAAAAAGATGCTCGTGGATCCGCTTACAAAAGGCTCACCACCCAACATGTTCAGAGAACATGGTGTTCAGAGAACATGTAGCTAGCATAGGTTTAAGGGGAAGCCTAAAATTCTTGGACAAAAGAAGGCACAAAGATAAGTATCTATTTCAGAACAGAGTAGTGTGTTGTAGCTGTTAAGTCTATCGGCAATGGACCATGACGATGAGACATGCTCTATGCGCTAATCTATAATGGAATGAACAAAAGTAAATGATATGAAATTGAAAGATGGAATGAGATCAAGGGGGAGAATGTTAGTTGATCTTCACCGATAGGCCCAACGGCCTATTGGACCCTTGCCTCTGCACCCTGATCGGGGGCGTCCAACCCTAACTGGTTGGTGGGCCCTGTCGTACATCACATATATATAGAGGAGTGGGGGACTGGGCTCAGCTCACGAGGTTCGAAGGAGCCGCCACACCCACCTACAGAAAACCCTAATCCGATCAAAGGTCGTGCTGCTAGCGACGGGATGTGCCCCGCCACCGCCGTCGTTCCCCTACAGGTCTACACCGGACCGCCGTCTCGCCACCGAGCCAGAGCTGCCCCTACACTAGCGTCTACGCTGCTGCTGTGCCACAACAACAGTGAAAGACGATAAGAGTCTTCCCCGAATCTACGGGTTAACACACAGAGGTACTAATCATATCCTAACACCGGCAACTCGTCATGCCCCTCGGATGCGGCGAGGAGCGCCTGCCGCAGCAGCCACAGCACCTGCCACAACGTCACCAACAACTACCGGACTGGCTATATGTGCCGCTGCCAGAAAGGCTACGACGGCAACCCCTACCTGTCCGGCGGATGCCAAGGTACGCATGTTGGCATGTTGCAAGGGCACAGCACCGTTGGGTGCAGTAGTACTACTAGCACACAGCCTGTGTAACATACTCCAGTGCTTGTTTGCTTCATCAGATATCAATGAGTGCGCACTCCCGGGCAATTGTTTCGGTATTTGTACAAACACGGACGGATCGTACGAGTGCCGGTGCCCACGCGGTGCTGCTGGTAACCCGAACGTGGAACGTGGCTGTGTCAAATCTTCTCTAGGTGAGCAGAGAGCCACTCCGTCAGACATATTACTCAGCTTTTGTATTGCAATACTCCTTGATCGTTTCCTCCTCTGTTTCAACATGTACTTGCACGGAACAAGCACCAACTGTGGTCACTCTGACTGAAACTTTTTTTGTTTGTTATTGTATTATCAGGGTTAAGTATTGGCCTGGGAGTTGGCAGCGGGGCAGGTCTTTTGGTGCTGGTACTCGGTGCGGCCTTTGTGACTCGTAGGATTAAGCATCGCAGGGCAAGAATGCTGAAGCAGAAGATCTTCAAGCAGAACCGTGGACATTTGTTGCAACAATTGGTGTCTCAAAAGGCTGATATCGCTGAGAAGATGATGATCCCCTTGACAGAGCTGGAAAAAGCCACAAATAACTTTGACAAAGCTCGCGAGCTTGGCGGAGGTGGACATGGTACTGTCTACAAGGGCATTCTATCCGACCAGCAAGTTGTCGCAATAAAAAAGTCAAAAGTGGCAATCCAAAGAGAGATTGACGAGTTTATTAATGAGGTAGCTATCCTCTCTCAAATCAACCACCGAAATGTGGTAAAACTCTTTGGATGTTGCCTTGAGACACAAGTGCCACTGTTGGTTTACGAATTCATTCCAAATGGCACTCTTTATGATCATCTTCATGTTGAAGGACCAACATCACTACCATGGGAGTGTAGGCTTAGAATTGCAACGGAAACCGCTATAGCACTAGCCTACCTTCACACCGCCGTGTCATTCCCTATAATCCACAGAGATATCAAGTCCCATAATATTCTTTTAGATGCCTCAATGATAGCAAAAGTGTCTGACTTTGGAGCTTCAAGATGCATTCCGGCGGATAACACTGGGATTTCAACTGCTATCCAAGGAACATTTGGATACTTAGATCCCATGTATTCCTACACTGGGAGACTCACAGAGAAGAGTGATGTTTTTAGCTTTGGCGTTGTTCTTATAGAGCTGCTGACGAGGCAAAAGCCATACTCGTATAGATCACCTAAGGATGATGGTCTTGTTGCCCATTTCACAGCATTGCTCTCGGAAGGCAATTTGGTCCATGTACTTGATCCTCAGATCATAGAAGAGGCAGGTGAACAAGTGGGGGGAGGTAGCTGCAATAGCAGCATCATGTGTCAAAATGAAAGCAGAGGATCGACCGACCATGAGACAGGTGGAGATGACCCTTGAAAGCATTCAAGCACCCGTACAACAGGTTGTGCAACGTACGGGTACAAGGATATGTGATGAGAAACAAAAGGCTGTGATGTATCCATTACTGGAGGGTACAAGCAAGCAGGAGTCAAGTAGACAGTATAGTCTTGAAGAAGAGTTCCTCTTGTCAGCAAGATACCCGCGATAGTCTTTCATGGCTTTTATCTTTTTCTAGTTTGAAGACCTTTGCAATATTCATTTTTGAACACACTATCTTTAGTAGGCATTTATGTACATTTAAGTAATAAAGTCTATAGGTTTCCATAGGAGTAGCTTCGATAGCCCATCTTACTAAGACAGTCTGGCACTATTGCAGAAATCCTCATTTGTGCTAGTTCTAATTCTTATCCCAAGTTATCAAAGTTGACACTGTTAGATATTGTTAGATATTATGGGCTTGGCCCATTTATTTAATATCTCTATTAAACTCTATGGTCCGTACATGTACATTAATGGTTTTGTACCATATGGGAATTTAATCGAGAGACGACTCTACTTAAATACTTGATCATTGATCGATCTATTTGAGAAGTAAAAGTGGGTCACCTGGATGCCACACGCGCGCGCGCGCGCGCCGCCGCCGCCGCCGCCCGGCCCGAGCCCGTGGGCGTGGGCGTGGCGTGGCGTGGCAGGCAGGCAGGCAGGCGGGCGGCGGCGAGTCCAGCAGCGCAAGTTCTTCCCGTTCCACCTCCGGCGAGCACCAGAGATGGAAGAGTAGGCCTCCGAAACGCGTCTCCGTCGTGGGCTTCACCTGCTCGGGTGAAGACGGGCGATTACGTTTTTGGGGAGTGTCAGTGGTGACACGACTACTCGCTGGTGAACCAGTAGCGGTGCTTCTTCACGGCGTCCTTGTCTGCACTGCATCGAGCGGGACGACTACAACAACAAAGCACCACCATGGCCTTTCCTGGTGCGAGCGGCTCCGCCGCAGGGTATAATCTTCTTCACCCTCTTCTGAGTTTCATTATCAATATCATGATGTTTCTAGGCAATACTGCTTTCATATTCAACATGTTCTGTTTGGTTGATTTGGATGATTATGCTGGTTTTCTGGTTCCTTTTATTTTTGTGATCATCATGGTCTTGATATTTGAGAACACATTTTTAATATTTATGATCATGTCTGTGATGCTTCAGCTATGTAAAACAATGTTTCACATATGTTTCGGCTCTATAATTTGTCTTATCATCATGTTAACTTTTGTCATGAACTGTTTCTGTCTTTTCATTCATGACTTCATTCTCTTTTTTATTGCGTTATTTTTATGGATTAAAATAAATATGAAAATGCCTTATTTGTCAACAATCCAAAAACGTAATTTCAGGCCATTTTCATCTGTTGGCTTTGCGGGCATGCTAAAGCCTACGCCGTTTGAGGGCACTCACTACAAGAGGTGGCGTGAGAAAGCCCTTCTGTGGTTGTCGGCCATGCGCTGTGGTCATGTGCTCAATGAGCAGCCTGCTACTGTGAGATCCGATGAGGATGAGCAGGCTTGGGGACATGCTGAGACCATGTGCAAGGCTGCACTGTTGAGCATCATCAATGATTCTCTGGTTGATGCCTACATACCACTCCCGACTGGCAGAGCTGTGTGGGAAGCCCTTGAGGCCCGGTACGGTCTTTCCGACGCCGGTTCTGAGCTGTACATCATGGAGCAGTTCCATGACTACAAGATGGTGGATAACCGTCCTGTAGTCGAACAGGCTCATGAGATACAGGGACTGGTGAAGGAATTGGAGCTGTACGGCTGTCCTCTCCCTGACAGGTTCGTGGCAGGTTGCATTATTGCTAAGCTGCCACCTTCCTAGACTGATTTTGCTACTACCTTGAAACACAAGAGGCAGCAGTTTAGCATTGCTGAACTTGTTGGCACTCTTGATGTTGAGGACAAGGCAAGAGCAAAGGATGTTAAGGGAAAGAGCAAGGGCGGGAATGGTGAGGCGACTACTAGTGCACATGTGGTGCAAAAGTTTCGTCCTAAGCCACAAAAGAAGAAGCCCCAGCAGGAGCTTAAGCAGAAATCCACTACCTTCTTCAAGAAAGGTAATATTAAGAAGATGGGATTAGACAAGGCAAAGATGAACTGCTTCACTTGTGGGAACACTGGGCACTTTTCTAGAGAGTGTCCTGAGGCTAAGTGGAAGCCCCCACCAAAGGCGAAGACAGTCAACACCATTGAGACTGATGCAGACGCTGCTGGGTATGGTAATTTATCTGCATTTACAGTTTGTTCCTCACCTGATTGGTGGGTTGATACAGGTGCAAATATACATGTGTGTGCTGATAAGTCCTTGTTTTCTTTTTACCAGGTCGGGAGGAGTGGAGCCTTGCTGATGGGGAATGGCGCGCGTGCTGGTGTTCATGGTGTTGGTACGGTGGATCTGAAGCTTACTTCGGGGAAGACCGTGCAACTCAAGAACGTGCATCATGTCCCCTCAATAAGGAAAAATCTTATTAGTGGCTCTCTGCTATGTCGAGACGGTTTTAAACTTGTGTTTGAGTCGAATAAATGTGTTATGTCAAAGTATGGAACCTTTGTTGGAAAAGGCTATGAGAGCGGAGGCTTGTTCCGCTTGTCTTTGGTTGATACTTTACCTCTTGCAGTGAATAATGTCGTTAATAACGTTAATGTTGAGATGAATGTTTGGCATTCTCGATTATGTCATGTTAATCTTGGTTGCATGTCCCGCTTAGCTGGTTTGAATTTAATTCCTAAATTTGACGTTGCCAAAAGCTCCAAATGTCATACATGCGTTGAGGCAAAACAACCTCGCAAGCCTCACAAGGCAGCTGTGGCGAGAGAGTTGGCACCACTTGATCTCATCCATTCCGATATTTGTGAAATGAACGTAATTTTGACAAAAGGTGGTAAGAGATACTTCATAACGTTCATAGATGATTGCACTCGATATTGCTATGTGTACCTAATTAAAACAAAAGATGAGGCATTACATTATTTTAAAACCTTTAAAGCCGAGGCTGAGAATCAACTTGAAAAGCATATCAAACGGTTGCGGTCCGATCGCGGGGCAGAATATTTCTCTAATGAATTTTCTGAGTTTTGCGCGGTGCACGGTATAATTCATGAGAGGACACCTCCATACTCACCACAATCCAATGGGATTGCTGAAAGAAAGAACCGCACTCTAACTGACTTGGTGAATGCCATGTTGGAGACAGCTGGTTTATTTAAGGAATGGTGGGGTGAGGCAATTTTAACTGCGAATCATGTCCTAAATAGAGTGCCCACAAAGAACAAAGAAATCACTCCATTTGAGGATTGGGAGAAAAAGAGATTAAATATTTCTTATCTTCGCGTTTGGGGTTGTTTGGCCAAAGTGAATGTGCCAATAAACAAAAAGCGAAAGCTTGGACCAAAAACTGTAGATTGTGTTTTCTTAGGCTATGCCATTCATAGTGTGGGCTATCGTTTTTTAATAATAAATTCTAGTGCTCCTGATATGGCTGTTGGAACGGTCATGGAGTCTAGAGATGCCACATTCTTTGAGAATGAATTTCCAATGAAAATAGGTGCATCTAGAATGTCTAGTCATGATTCTATTCCTGAACTTCATGAATCAAATATACACGCTGATGATAACACCTATGAGCTTGAGCAAAATCCTGAGAAGGATGATAATACTGTCACTCGAAGGAGTAAGAGGCAAAGAGTTGCAAAATCCTTTGGAGAAGACTTTATTATATATCTCGTGGATGACACTCCCACAACCATTTTTGAGGCATACTCTTCTCCTAATTCTGACATGTGGAAGGAGGCAGTGCAAAGTGAGATGAACTCCATTATGTCCAATGGGACGTGGGAAGTGGTTGATCGTCCATTTGGTTGCAAACCTGTGGGCTGTAAATGGGTGTTTAAAAAGAAGCTGAGGCCTGATGGTACAATTGAGAAGTACAAAGCTAGGCTTGTTGCTAAGGGTTATACACAGAAGGAAGGTGAAGATTACTTTGATACTTACTCACCTGTTGCTCGATTGACGACCATTCGTGTGTTGCTATCCCTGGCTGCCTCACATGGTCTTTTCATTCATCAGATGGATGTTAAGACAGCCTTCCTAAATGGAGAGCTTGAGGAAGAGATCTACATGGATCAGCCTAATGGGTTTATTGCAAATGGTCAAGAGGGTAAAGTCTGTAAGTTATTGAAGTCCCTGTACGGCCTAAAGCAAGCCCCCAAGCAGTGGCATGAGAAGTTTGATAAAACTTTAACATCAGCCGGCTTTGTTGTGAATGAAGCTGATAAATGTGTATATTATCGGTTTGGTGGTGGTGATGGTGTGATACTATGCTTATATGTGGATGATATATTAATATTTGGCAACAATCTAAATGTGATTAAAGAAGTAAAAGATTTTTTGTCGAGTAACTTTGAGATGAAAGACTTGGGAGAGGCTGATGTTATTCTCAACATTAAGCTTTCAAGGGAGGAAGGAAATGGTGGGGTAACTCTTATGCAGTCTCACTATGTGGAAAAGGTCTTGAACCGATTTGGGTACAATGAGTGTACGCCTGCTCCTACTCCGTACGATCCAAGTATTCATTTGAGGAAGAATCACAGAATTGCAAGAGACCAATTGAGATATTCACAGATAATTGGTTCTCTTATGTACCTAGCTAGCGCAACCAGGCCTGATATCTCGTTCGCTGTAAGCAAACTGAGCCGGTTTGTGTCAAATCCGGGAGATACTCACTGGAATGCTCTTGAGAGAGTGCTGCGCTATTTGAAAGGGACAATGAGTTACAGCATTCACTTTTCCGGGTATCCGAGGGTACTAGAGGGTTATTGTGATGCTAATTGGATTTCTGATGCGGATCAGCTGTATGCCACGAGTGGATACGTGTTTCTACTTGGAGGTGGTGCTGTTTCTTGGAAGTCTTGCAAGCAGACTATCTTAACGAAGTCTACAATGGAAGCAGAACTGACCGCATTGGATACCGCTAGTGCTGAGGCAGAGTGGCTCCGTGATCTCCTGATGGATTTGCCGATTGTTGAGAAACCAATCCCAGCAATTTCCATGAACTGTGATAATCAAACTGTGATCACTAAGGTAAACAGTTCTAAGGATAACATGAAGTCCACAAAGCATGTGAAGAGACGTTTGAAGACTATCAGAAAACTGAGAAACTCCGGAGTAATTGCATTGGACTATGTCCATACATCAAATAATCTGGCAGATCAATTCACTAAGGGTCTGTCACGTAATGTGATAGAAGGTGCATCGAGGGAACTGGGTTTGAGACCCACATAGAGCCATCAACAGCGGTAACCTATCCTATGTGATCGGAGATCCCGTGAATTAGGATGGCGAAACAAGCTGTTGATTGACTGAGGGAGAGACCCCTTAGATTATAGCTCAGTTCGTTGGAGATGCACCGTCTCTCTAATACTGTTAGGCAGGATGATTAAGTTCTTAATGTGATCCGAGCGGCTTGGTATAGCGGGGATGTTGTCCTACAGAACATCCTATAAGGAACACACCTATATGAGCTCGATTGTTAGTCACAATCTATGAGATGTGGGTAATCTCTAGATGCTCATGAAAAGGCCTCGAAGTGTGACTTATATGCTTCAAAACAGAGGGAAGGCACTTGGCAGCCTAGTATCAGTTAAGAGGTTATGTGAAACTCATCTCGCACAAAACTGTCAATTCAAGGTTCTGTCCATTGTTCAGTTGTGGATGAGTGTAGCTAGCTTTCTAGATGGATGTTCAACTTAACAGTCTCCATCGAAACACTGGTATATAAAAGGAATGTGGTTCTGAGAATTTCAAACTGCGTACCCTAGAGTTTGGTGGGGATTGTTAGATATTGTTAGATATTATGGGCTTGGCCCATTTATTTAATATCTCTATTAAACTCTATGGTCCGTACATGTACATTAATGGTTTTGTACCATATGGGAATTTAATCGAGAGACGACTCTACTTAAATACTTGATCATTGATCGATCTATTTGAGAAGTAAAAGTGGGTCACCTGGATGCCACACGCGCGCGCGCGCGCGCGCCGCCGCCCGTGACTCCTGGTTCTCCGTCTCCGTCTCTTCCACCGCAGAAGGGAGGTGTGACCCCTTGGTGCCGTCGGCTTCTCGTCTTCTGGCCTCTGCCTATAAAACAAATCCTCCCCTCTCGGTTAAGCTCTCTTGGCGAAGTACACCACTCTCCAGCAGCGCAAGTTCTTCCCGTTCCACCTCCGGCGAGCACCAGAGATGGAAGAGTAGGCCTCCGAAACGCGTCTCCGTCGTGGGCTTCACCTGCTCGGGTGAAGACGGGCGATTACGTTTTTGGGGAGTGTCAGTGGTGACACGACTACTCGCTGGTGAACCAGTAGCGGTGCTTCTTCACGGCGTCCTTGTCTGCACTGCATCGAGCGGGACGACTACAACAACAAAGCACCACCATGGCCTTTCCTGGTGCGAGCGGCTCCGCCGCAGGGTATAATCTTCTTCACCCTCTTCTGAGTTTCATTATCAATATCATGATGTTTCTAGGCAATACTGCTTTCATATTCAACATGTTCTGTTTGGTTGATTTGGATGATTATGCTAGTTTTCTGGTTCCTTTTATTTTTGTGATCATCATGGTCTTGATATTTGAGAACACATTTTTAATATTTATGATCATGTCTGTGATGCTTCAGCTATGTAAAACAATGTTTCACATATGTTTCGGCTCTATAATTTGTCTTATCATCATGTTAACTTTTGTCATGAACTGTTTCTGTCTTTTCATTCATGACTTCATTCTCTTTTTTATTGCGTTATTTTTATGGATTAAAATAAATATGAAAATGCCTTATTTGTCAACAGACACTTGTAAGGATTTAGATGGTAGGGGGGGGGGGGTTTAAATAGTCTATAAAAATTACTTCTATAATTCATAATTCTACAAGCACTGGCTCTAGTTGACTTCAAGCAAGCCCCCTGCACTTGGTTTATAATATTTATCCCGCTACAAACTCTATGTATTTGATATGATGTTGCTTAATCGAGTACGGTCTTGGTTTTGAAGTGGATATATCAAGGTCCTTCATGCGTGACACTTGATAGACTATTAGGTTTATATGGGTTGAAGTGCGAATGTGTTGATGTCTTTAGCATTAACTGTTGTACTTTAGCTCTTATAAATTGGACGGTTTTATTACAACAAGAGGCTCAAGCATCTCTATTGGTGTGAGGCACTTGAAAGTACGTGCACACCTGCACCATTACAGTGGAGGAATCTACATCTATTCTCGGTGTGATATGCATGGTAATGCCACCTATGGTCGACATGAGTGGCCGTAAAGGTGCTGAAGTAACCGTGATCCATGCTGGTTTAAAAGATATATAAGATGATGGGGATATTTAGTAATACCTTTGGTATAGAACCTAAAGCCAATAATCGATCATATGGAAGACCGCTATCCTAAAAATTAAGATTATGTCACATATCCTGGTCTTTTCCAAATTCAACAGTGATGGTAATAGAAGTACCAAGGTCCATGGAGCACATAGGACAATTTTATTATACAATGTGGTGAAGCTAGCTCTATTGACATTTGCAAATAAAAGATTCTTCCCCATATCTTTATCGAGTGTTGCAGTCACAGTTTTATTTCCTTGCTATTCAACTCAGTTTACACCTTTGTTAATTTAGAACAAAAATTTCATGATTATTTCTTTACTAGTGAACGTGAGTTGAAACTATCACATCTTAATCGGTTAAGCATAAATTACATAAAAATGCTTTTGAATACATTAGAAGGTTTAGAGACACTAGAGACCGATGCTAGTTTGATAATTTCTGATATAGATTTGGCCAATTTATCTTATTCAAGCCAACTAGATCATCATAAAGAAAGACTAGAGGGTCAAAACTTTATAGATATTAGTCAAGTTTTGCATAAAGCTCTGGCTAGTAAAAGATGAGTCAAAGAATTTATTAGTTCACATAAATCAATGGAAAAGTCTAGTCGTCCTATTTACATTTGGATGTGAATCAGATAATTTGAATGACAAAGGCAAAGATGTGTATGCTACTGAATTTGTGTGGTCTCCCGAAGATAAATTGAATGTTTGTGCTCCTCTCAAGATAAAAAGGACGTTCTCAGTGCAGAGAGCTCCCGCTCTATGCGGGATATGAGGAAGGGTGTCAGTGGCAAGCCTTACCCTCGCCTGTGCAATACGAGGAGACCGCGACTCGAACCCGGGACCTTCCGGTCACAGACGGTAAGACTCTACCGCTTGCACCAGGCCCGCCCTTCTTATACTTCTCTCAAGATGATTAAAAAATCAGTAAAAAAATATTAAGTTTACTTTGGATGTAGGCAAGTGTGATAAAATCTTCAATGAGCTATTGGGCAATAGGAAAAATCTGAATATCTCATGCTATGCCGTCACCTGATGAGTAAAAGTGGCGAGCCTATTATAAATGACATAGTCCCTATTCTCCTGCAACCAAGGATTGCAGCACCTTTCGTCGGCAAATACAAATCGGCCATTAACGATGATTGATTTGTTGTTTAAGGATGCAAGTTGATCATATTATGTTCGCTATAAACACTATTGATTGCAAGATGTAAAAGTGTTAGTTCAGCCCAGTGAAGCCGAATCAACCATAGAAATAAACTGTACAGAAAGACCAGAGCCTTTGGAAAACAAAAAGGTGCTGGGGTAGGACGGAACTAAAACCGCTGGATTTGCCAATTTTAATAAAAAAAAGGTATATATAGATGCCTCAAAATTGAAGAAGAAGATGAGGCCGAGCTTTGAAGGGGCCAAATATCAAAAAGTGGAGGATACTGATAAGCAAAAAAAAATTTGCCAAAGAAAGTTGAAGATTCAAAACTGCTTGCAAGACAAAAGGTACAAGCTGACTCATCAATCATCGCAAGGTATTTTGCCATATTATTTTTCTGACTGGCTACACCATGGTCTTGGTCATATCCTTGAAATTATTCACCATGGAACTACAGTAATATGTATGTATGTGTATATATATATATATATATATATATATATATTTGTGGAGCATCACAATGACAGATTCTTGTTGACAATAATCGAGTCACGATTCGTTGACATCGAAGAAGGTGAGAAGGGCAACGTACAAGATGTTGATTATCTACAATCAAGGTGGTGTCCCTCAATCCTGTCTCACACACAAAAGAGAAGGCTTAATTCAACGAATACACAAGCAAGGATCAAGGGACTGACAAGTGGAGGTGTTTCTAGCAAAATCTACATCCATCAAGAAGGTACGAAAGCAAAACAAGTTGTTTCTATTTCACATTGAAATTGATCAAGTGCTATGGCCGATACATTAATAATCGCTCTCACAACAAATATGGTCGATGAGTTGTTGCTTATCATCACCCTTAGGTAACTTCTGTATAGAATATTGTTTTTTGGAACATAAGCCTTGCCGAAAAGCAGGGGTATATGTTTGCAGTCAAAATTGGCATGCCTTAGCCGAATACATGCACCAGACGATCTAGTGCGTTACACCGAATGGTCCTTTGTGACTTCCCAGGTCGAGTCTGAGAAGGACCCAATTTCCTTGTTTGATATAGGTCGATTTTGATAATGCATTCGTGATGTATTTGGACTCTACCTCGGGATAGACCTACCACCCTATAATTATAAAGGGCCACACCCGATTGAGGGAAAACACATATGTTTCATCTATTTTACCTTTTCCATCTCCTTTTGCCGGCCCTAATCTCTTCCAACCCCATATCTGCTGTTCTTCAAGCTTTGCAATGAAGTTTGTAGGCGTTAGTAGTCTTGTTGATCTTAGAACAACCCTAAGTGCACCAACCCCGATGGGGTTCTTCCCGGGTTGGTGTCCGATGGTCTTCCCGGTAAAACAGAGAGCACCAGATGGTCTGGAGCGAACGGTCAGATGGCTCTTACCGGACAATCTAGCGTGCTTGCTCCAATGCTGTGGGGATTGTCTGATGTGTACACTTCCACTTTTGTTGGATGGTCTAGTGTCCACAAATTCGCGGAGAGTTCATCGATCTGTGATCCACATGTTCTAGCATCGAGGGTACTGTCTGGTATGCATAATATTGCCATCAATAGACTGTCCAGTGCTTGCGATCTCGCTGATGGTTCACCAATCTGCAATCTGGGCGTCTAGCATTGTGGTGTGTGGCAGCCTTGTGCGCCAACACTTATTGAACTAATTTTTGTGCTCGATCGCTACATGTGTGACTAATGTGGTTAGTCTTGCAACGGGAAGCAGGAATATGCACACTAACTATAGAGACAAGCACAATATCAACTCTAGTAGTAAAATGGAATACGGATATTATACGATGACTTAAATCCTACATGTAATAGGACTCAACAGAGATGTGCTATTATGACTCATTGGTAGATCTTCAACGCTCAATAAATTGGAGGACGATGGGGGCATCCGCGTGAATTTGGCAAATGCGGTTTCGACGCCGGGCAATTTTTACTGACCCGGGCCGATTAATCGACTGATTTGCAACTGGTTCTCTTGGTTGCCTGTTCGTGTGCGTGGCTTTGTCGCTGCCGTGCGGGCCCATCGGCTGGCCCAAATCCTCACGCAGTCCCGTTTGTTGGCTGAGAAACCCATTTACCAGTCAACCGTCCTGCCAGCACATCGCCGACGTCGTCAGGGGCCAGGGTCAGGGCCGGGACCCGGGATTGGGGGGCGCTCATTTCCAGGTCCTCCTAATCATACTCTCTCGTCCAAAAAAAAAAGTGTCATTTTTTATTTTAAGATATCTTGTTTGACTATCCGTGTTATTTAAATTTTTTATATAAATATTATGTTATGACTTATTTTATTATTAGAGATACTTTAATAATGATTTATTTATTTTATAATTTATACAAAACTTTTTAAATAAGATAAACGATCAACCTCACCCCCTCCGCTCGGGAGGGGTCTCGGTTCGTGTGCATCCGGACCTCGCCCGCTCTGCTTGGTAGGTTCGTCGACCTCGTCGGCCTCTTCACGAAATCATGAAACTTCTTCGGAGATTCTTCGATTTGCAAGCATCGTACGTGACAACTTGCGCGAAACCTTCTCAAATTTGTATCATAGCCTCCACATATGATATCATGACATCTTGACAAGTTTCATGATTTTCGGACTTCGTTTGCTTTTTATAGAATTTAAAAACAACTCGACCGCAAGTTCGTGATCATGTTTCATGAATAAGATGTTCGAAATTGGTGGTCTGGTCCTGGATACGGCCTCACATTATACTAAATAACATGAATATCATTTTTTCATTCATTTTTTATTATTCAAATGACTACCAGTTATAATTTGAATTATCCAAGAAAATTCAATTAAATGAAATAAATTAAAGAAATATAGAAAAAGTCCGAGAAATGTGCCACATTAGAACATGGAGTATCAGGTATTGTATGAGGACTGCAGAAAAAGTTTGGAGGTCAAAAGTGAAAAAAAATATATGGTTTGCCGAGTGTCAAAAAAATGACACTCAGCAAAATCACCGATTTACCGAGTGCCAGGACGTATGACACTCGGCAAAGATTTTTTAAAAAAATTTAAAAACCCCTCTTTACCGAGTGCCAGTCCGGGGGCACTTGTCAAAGATTTTTTAAAAAAAAACCCTCTTTACCGAGTGCTAGGCCAGGTGGCACTCGGCAAAGAATTAAAAAAAAAACTTCGTCGAGTGCTAGATCGGGGGCACTCGGGAAAGGGGGGATTTAACCTCCCGGCCCAGCCGGCCCACACACACCGCACACACGCACCCGCTGCAGCCACTCTATCAGGGCTATCGTCTATGACATATGCAACAATGATATTATTTTAATGAGTCCATACATATTATGAAACAACACTTATTACAGAATTTAAACTACAATTATTAATTAATTAGCATAAAAAATAAGACGTTAGAAAATATTTCATACGATAGCTTGAATAGGGTGGTTTGGAATGGCCACATCAGGATCGAATGGATCATCGCTAGAGTGGAAACCTGGTTCTTATGGTGGGGGAGGTTCATTCATCCCACCTAATAAAATTCAAGAAATATGACTATAAATATATATTTCATTATATAAAATGTGCCAAGTAAAATGTAGCAAACTAAATAAATATAGAGCGATGCATATATATACATAGCTAGAATATGGAAGATGAGAATATATATATTGCATTGTACCTAATAAAATTCAAGAAATATGAATAGAAAAATATATACTACATTATATAAAATATGCCAAGTAAAATGTCACAAACTAAATAAATATAGATCGACGATGCATATATACATAGCTATAATGTGAGAGATGAGAATATATATACCTGTAATGAAATATCTAGGAGCCATGATCACGTAGAGTGAAAAGAGTGAGAAGTGAGAGTACATAAAACTGAGAAATGAGAGTGAAGTGAGGGTGTGTGCACGTGTATGTTCCTAGTGCCTTTTTATAGGGGCTAGACACATCACTGTCGGTTTTAAAACAAAACTGATACTGATGGTGTCCATCACTGCCGGTTTTGTAATGAAACCGCTAGTGATATAACCGTATCACACTATTAATTAATAAGATAGAAAAATATTCTAGAAATTAGTTTATATTCTATTTTCTTTTATTTAGACACACTATTAAAAGTTTTGTTCAATTTTCTTTTATTTAGACTGGGATTGATTTTGTTTTTCTTTTATTCGTTTATTGTTTGTAAATATTATTAGTTTATATTATAAAATAACACAAAAAATTGTGTCTTGATTATTTAATTCTATGGTAATTAATTAATGGTCTATAATTATCAAATAATAGTGTTTGTGAACATCATCTCAATATTTGATTACATAGTCAATAATTAAATTATAGAGATGCGCACAAAATATAAATTAGATATTAAGTGTGAATTACTGATACAACATCTGAATAATGATTACATAGTTAATAATCCTAACTATCTTCAACAGTGTGACAGAACCGTCTAATTTATAAGAGCATAAGTACAATGGCAGCCTACGAATGCAGTCGCACTATCATACTTGAGCCCATATAAATCCGGTAGTCCATCGAGTACCACGAATGGTCTTGATTAATCGCCAACATACAACCAAGATCATACATGATTCAATATACATGCCACATATTACATAGAGTTCACAAATACATTGCCATACATCAGAGTATGATTAAAGTAATTACAACTCAAGTTCCAAATAAAGTAGTAGTAGAAGCAAAGTAGTTTTAAAACCAACATCTCACACCATTGTTTAATACAATCTAGTTTGTGATCACCACCCACAAAAGCATCATAGATAAGATATATAAATAGAAGCACCATGCCCTGGCTTACTCCTCTTCCACAGCGGGCGAGAAGCAGTTCTTATAATACCCATGATACACTGTGTTATGTGTAACAAGTGGGAAATAAACCCTAAGTACAAGAAGGTACTCAACTAGACTTACCCGTCATAAACCAAAAATAAAGTGATTCTAAGGATCATGCAAGGCTTTATAAGTGGAGCTAGCTTGAGCCACTAGTTGAGCTATATATTTTGTAATTTGGTAACCAAGTTGATTATAGCTATTCATCTCTAGATTAGCAACTAACATATGTCAAACATGTGAGATATCATTAGTAACATACAATAGTAACCATAGCCGGTGTAATATTTTCCATGTTCATCATAACCATCACATTCCATAGTTCAATTATTACGATGAATGGTCTCCACCAAGTTTCTCACTATCCAGGATAGATGATGATTCGAATCGATTGCAACCAACTGGGCAGTTATTCCTAACACAAACCTAGACATACCTGCGCCAAGGTAGTCTTAGGTCACCTTTGGTACAACTCAGGTACACATTTCACGGGTTCGATCAGCGCCGCACAACTAGGGACAACCAGCTGCCAGGATGATCAGGACTACCCTACCCTTGGGCTCATGTTTGGCTCCCTACACATCCTTACTACCATCCAGAGTGCGCACTTTGACAGAACAAGGCCCAACCTGAGTTGAGCTACCTGGCTTCGCAGTCAAAACGAGTTATCTGGCCCGCTAAGTGAGAGGCATGCATTCAAAATGATAAGAGGACCTCCTACAATACGGTCCTTAATTGGCACAGATGGAATCACATGAGTCAACCTACACATAGACTTCGCCTGGCCTCCAATTATATTATCCCATGGTTCTTTTCCACGATAGCAAATACAGCCAACCGTGCTCTGGTATCCACCTATATCTCGCAGGTGATAGGATATCACCTGACTTCTACCGATCTAAGCATGGCTAAGCATATATTCGATCCTAGGACCTACACAGGGTTTAAAGTATATATCTGGACAAGGCTAGTTCTATGCATCAGATTTTTCCAAATCAACTCTTATAACCTAATGCATCAAACATAAAAGACTCAAATGATATTTTATAAAACATAGGAGACTTAGAATGCTCCACTGGCTTGCCTTTCAAGAAAGAAGCGGGTCGGTGGCCAGGGCACTCCAAAAGTTCTTTTGGAGCATGCTCCTCACCTTCGGGAGCTACGGGCTAGGGGTGTCTCTTGATTCCCCTCCTCCGCTACTTCGAACTCTAAGAGGGTGATTCCTTCGGGCGATCCTATATGCTGAGCACGAATAAGATATCATGGATGCATAGGTAATGACATGGACAATATGATGAAATGCATACTCATGAGTGTTCTTAACAGCAAGGTATTAGGGTGATAACAAGATTAAATTCTTTTACTGAGTAGGTGCATATCTCTTCTGTAGTAATTAAACAAATGTCCATTTAAGCATTTTCTGGACTACAAGACAGCAGCCACTTGTTTTGACCATAACTAGAGTTTTACACATCCAAACAATATGATCTTGGACTTTCTGGAAATCTTATGAAATTGCCTACAACTTTATTTTAATCATCTTAAGGTGATTCAGTAGTGATCGAGGTCAAACAATTCAATCTTTCAGATCTGTCTAGAGGACAAGCAAATCTGACAGCAGATTTCTAATAGCTATAACTCTTAAACCATTAGGCCTATGACTATGAAATTTTAGGACATGCTAGATGAGCAAGTTTTCTACAAATTTGTTATTAGTAAGTTTCATAGAAGAGGTCATTATCATCATGAATTTGTCAACACAACAGAAACTACTCATGCAGCCATTTAGTTGAATTATAAAGCAATAATTAACTAGATGCATATAACCAATTACGTCTAAGCACAACTATTTATCCCAACAAATCATATGCATCAAAACAAATCATGTGAGCAAGGGCGGGCTTCGGCGAGGAGGAGTAGGAGTAGGAGCGAGCACAGGCATGCTCTAGCGCAAGCCAGAGGAGCAGGAGCAAGCATGGACGGGCAGGAGAGCAGCGGCACCAGCGTTAGCCGCCTATCGAGGGAGGAGGAGGTGCGGGACGGAAGATACCGCGCAGGGGCTAGAAATTCTGATGCCGAATAGGCGCAAAAAATTATAGGAAATAAGAAAACAAAAAACCTGATAAATGACCCCACCTATCAGTGGGAGATCCTGCTTTTGATGTCCTCATACCAAACAGAAAATGGGTTGGTCTCATCCCTCTTCAACCAAGCAGAAATTATAGTCGTCCCATGTCCCATCCCATCCTAGAAATAAAAGACAGGAATGTCCCACCCCACCTTACTTCTAACCAAACCCTACCTAAGAATAGTTTATCCTCCATGCTCATGTTTAATATTGATGACTTTTATTCCTTATTATACTATGATTCGGAGCCAAATTTACCTGCTTTACCCTGTCCAAATGTGTTTATAGAAACAAATTTAAAAGCACTTATCTAGCTCAATTTAATTCTCCAAGAAAAATATCCCAAACAGTAGGTTTCATATTTTTATTAAATAGTACACTTCATGGTGAATCCAACAAAATTTGGATCACCTAATTTGGACACTCCTAACTCTAGATATGTTTTTTGCAAGTTTGCTACAAAATCTAGAAAAACAATAAAGAAAAATCAAATTTCCAACCGGGAGCTATAGCTAGGTACACCCGGTCTATGCACCCACTGTGGCTGATACCGGGGCCCATAGGTCAACCATTTCCACATGACAGAGAAACAGAGGCTGGGGCATGGCGGTTGACCGACGATAACTCACCGGTGGCGAGGTCACCGGCAGTGAGATCTTCACCATGACACTAGCCTAGTCAAGCCACATCAAGGGGTACCCTCAATTGGCTCAGCGCATCACCGAAGCAACCTTGCCGACGATAATGGCAGCACGACAGAGGTGCTCTACGGCGGGCTCATCGTCTCCGATGACAATACAGTTAGGAAAGAGTGGCTATAGCATCAAGGGTTCCTAGTAGAGCTCTAGGGTTAGGTCTAGGTCACAGTGGAGCAGTGGTGTGGTCCAATCACCTGCATGGCGGTGCGGTGGCACACAGCGCACGTGGCGGCTCTTGTCGTTCCGACGAGACGGTGGTCGGTGATGGGTCTCTGTCTTTAGGGATGGTGCTAGGGTTCATGGCATTGCATAAACACATGCTATAGGGGGGTAATGGGGTCTAGCTAGGGTAGGCCATGGTGAGCTTGAGCTCGCGGCCATGGTGAGCGCGCTTCGTGCAATTGTGGTGGTAGCGGTTAAACCGGCTATGGCATGAGCTTCTGTGACCTAAGGCGACGATGAAACATGGGAGAATGAGGTAGGAGGAGCAATAGAGAGGGCTAGCCATGGCGAGCTCGGAGCTTGGCAGCACTCCATGGCCATGGCGGTGATGGCGATGCGTAATGTGGCTTTACCTTGGCTTAGAAGGTGGCACTAGTGGGTCGTCGAGGTAGAGGAGATGGTGGCAGAGCTATGGGCATGATGGATTTGATGGTGGTGTTGTGGCTGTGGCATGCGACCATAGTGGAGGTGTGCGGCGGCGACGGTGAGCATGGCTCCACTCAATGAGCTAGCGAGAGTGTCAACAAAAGATGCTCGGCAGTCCACCAAGGGGTATCCCGCGATGGTAGATTTGTCAGTGGGGGTGCGTGTAATCAGGAACCGGATGGTGACACAAGGCGCAGAGATAGCGATTTAGACAGGTTCGAGCCATCTGATTGACGTAATACCCTACGTCCTATGTCTTTGGTGTATTGTATTGATCTGTACGACCAAGTAGCTTGATGTAGCATATCCGCTAGGGGACCCCTACCTCTCCTTATATACTCTGGAGGAGGTAGGGTTACAAGGTAAGTATCCTATTTGGTACTATACAATGTCTTGCGATGCACGCCGAGCAGCGCCATGCATGCCTTGATCTTGTGGGCTGGGCCACCTCCGATGGTGCGGTCCATGTCTTGGGGGCCATACCCCCACAGCTAGTCCCCAAGCCTAACAGTAGGTGACGTAGTCACGTGGTGCCAGGGTCATAAAGTAGAAGACTAGCCGAGCAGGCAGGTAGTCCCTAGGCGTAGCCTCGAGATGAGAACAAGCACATTCACCGCAAGGTGAAGTGTGCCCACTTAGTCCCCGAGCCTGCTAGAAGATGAAGAATGAATCTTGTAGTAGGGTCAAAGAAGTTTGAAAGCTTGCCGACGTCGTCTAACATGTGCGTATTAAGACCCCAGATGTGCTGCCCAAGATCAGCACCCTAATCCGAACAGCTTGGAGCAGCTTGATAGCACATTGACAAGACATAGCAAGATCCGAGCACCAAGGAGTCCCCAGCATAGCCGGCGATGTCCGACCAACCAGGGAGTTCCCAGCGTAGCTGGCGATGACTGAGAACCAAGGAGCGAGGAGTCCCCATTGTAGGCGGTGATGACCGAGCACCGAGGAGCGAGGAGTCCCCGGCGTCGCTGGCGATGACCGTGCACCGAGGAGTCACCGGCGTAGGCGGTGATGACCGAGCACCGAGGAGCGAGGAGTCCTCGGTGTTGCTGGCAATGACCGAGCACCGAGGAGTCCCCAGTGTAGGTGGCGATGATCGAGCACTAAGGAGCGAGGAGCGAGGAGTCCCCGGTGTAGGCAGCGATGACCGAGCACCGAGGAGCAAGGAGTCCCCGGCGTCAGCGGCGATGACCGAGCACCGAGGAGCGAGGAGTCCCCGACGTCGCTGGCGATGACCGAGCACCAAGGAGCGAGGAGTCCCTAGCGTTGCTAGTGATGACCGAGCACTGAGGAGCGAGGAGTCCCCGATGTAGGCGGCGAAGTCCGAGCACTGAGGAGCGAGGAGTCCTCGACGTCGCTGGCGATGACCGAGCACTGAGGAGCGAGGAGTCCATGGCGTAGGCGGTGATGTCTGAGCACCGAGGAGTGAGGAGTGAGGAGTCCCCAGCATAGGCGGCAATGATCGAGCATTGAGGAGCAAGGAGTGAGGAGTCCCCGGCGTAGGCGGCGATGACGGAGCACCGAGGAGTGAGGAGTCCCTGACGTCACTGGTGGTGACCGAGCATCGAGGAGTCCCCGGCGAAGCTGGCAATGTCTGAGCACCGAGGAGTGAGGAGTCCTCGGTGTAAGTGGCGATGTTCGAGCATCGAGGAGTCCCCGGCGTAGGCGGCGATGTCCGAGCACCAAGGAGTCACCGGCGTAGGTGGCGATGTACGAGCACCGAGGAGTCCCTAGCGTAGGCGGTGATGTTCAAGCACTGAGGAGTCCTTGGCGTAGGCAGTGAGGTCCGAGCACCGACGTAGCTGATGACATCCGTGTGGTGAAGTGTGCCCACTTAGTCCTCGAGCACAAAGAATCCGAGGGCCGAGGAGTAACCGGCGTAGCTGGCGATGAAGCATGAGCGGCGAACAGTCCAATCAACTGGTCGGTGACGGAGTCCATGAACCAAGTGGTCCGACCAGTTGATTGGTGGAGAAGTCCGAGCACCAGGTGGTCCGATCACCTGGACGATGATCCTGCAATACAAAAATGTAGAACGGGTAGTACATGATGTAAAAATAAATAAACTCCGGAGAAAAATCAGCAATGGTGATGAAACATGCAGTTTGATGATCAGTTGGTGTGAAAATATATTTATATTTAATATAAACCACTCGACCAGTTAGTGTGTAGCTAAGTCTCTAGCCCTAGCTAGCCCATAGTCCATAACGTTGAGCACGGAGCCTGTGCATGTGTAGGAGGAATAGGTGTGACCAAGGAGCCGCTGTCGACCACCCATAACGCAGAGCACAGAGCCCATAGCACGTGTAGGGAGGAGTCAGAGACAGGGCTATCTCTGGAGGCGTCCGAGCATCAACGTGACTGTTTAGGGGTTCGGCAAATCATTTGGAGAGCAAATATGGAGAAAACAGTTCAAAGAAACATTATGGCGATATACGGAGATCGAAGAATATTTAGAAAAATATTAAAGTGTGACTTAGCTTTGGACGGAGCATCTGGTCGGCGGCGTATGACATTATCTGGTCGACGTTGATGGCGAACACCTAGCGGGTGGTGAGTTGTTGGTGAAGGCGACCTTGAAGGTGGTTCTGAGATCGAATCTGCTATCGTAGGGGCTGGTGTAGCAGCGATGAATCGTCGTCATCGATCGGCATGGATCTCCACGAGATTGATGACGAGAAGGCATTGTTGATTTGAGGTCCATCTGGCTCGCCATGGATCAAGTGCACACCCCTACCTAGCACGCCAACTATCGACAAAAGATGCTCAACAGTCCACCGAGGGGTATCCCGCAATGGTAGATTTGTCGGTGGGGGTGCGTGTAATCAGGAACCGGATGGTGACACTAGGCGCAGAGACAATAATTTAGATAGGTTTGGGCCGTCTGATCGACGTAATATCCTACGTCCTATGTCTTTGGTGTATTGTATTGATCTGTATGACCAAGTAGCTTGATGTAGCCTATCTGCTAGGGGACCCCTACCTCTCCTTATATACTCTGGAGGAGGTAGGGTTACAAGGTAAGTATCCTATTTGGTACTATACAATGTCTTGCGGTGCACGCCGAGTAGCACCGTGCATGCCTTGATCTTGTGGGCTAGGCCACCTCCGATGGTGCGGCCTATGTCTTGGGGGCCATACCCCCACAGAGAGGGAGAGAGCAAAGCGAGAGAGTGAGAATGAGCGAGCACAATGGCTTTGCCTCCCTTTTGTCCACCTACTGGCTTGACCGGGTGGGCCGACGCCAGTGAGCGGCCACCACACGGCGCGTGCGGCCTGGCAGTGGTCAGCCATGATGCGCTCGACCGACTAATTCAATTTGGCTATCAGGCCAACTGACAAGCCATCTTCGTACCACTGTTACTCCTAATCCATACAGAATTAGCAAAAATTCCATTACTAAGAATTGTAGAGCTACACGTGATCTCTAACTTTGCTTTAGGGAGTAACTTCTAATTTAGTTATGGTTTTCAAAATGCAAAGCTCCAATGTGTGCTACTTTGAAACTTATGCATCTATATAATCAACATCACATGTGATAATAAGCAAAGAATAAGATGAAATTTCATATGCTCATGCTCATGAATGCTTGGATGATGCTTGTGCTCATGAAATGCAAGTGCTAAATGCAATGCTTAACACTAGGGTGTTACAATTGGGATCCAACAATGAGGGCCTCATCATGATCACGCTGGACAGTAAGCAGGTTCATCACCCTCTTCAAGGATAGGTAGGGGCACATTCACCCCAAATGCAGGCATTTCCTGATAGCCCGTGTAGTCTTCTTCGTCTGTCACTCCATCGACACCGACAATCTTCTTTTTTCCTTTCAGGACTACTTTTAGCTTTACTTTTGTTTTGTTGTCCCCTACATAGAAGATTTACATAATGTCTTTTGTAAGGACAAAGGGGTCGTCTCTGTATGTGGTCTAGGTGAGATCAACGGTAGTGAACCCTTCTTTGTTGGTGGTGATTTCCTTGAGCTAGACCCACTAGCAGTGAAAAAGAGCTGCCTTCAACCGATCGTAGTCTAGCTCCCATATCTCCTCTATGAAACCATAGTATGTCACCTGCACGTTGTTGTTTTCCTCATGAGCATCAAAATGAACACTATTGTTTTGGTATGTGCTCTTTCCATCTTGCTTTTTTGTGTAAAATGTAAATCCATTGATCTCATACCCTTGGTACTTAAGCAATGTACTCGAAGCTCCCTTGGCTAAGATATCTAGCTGATTACCCAACTGTTGTTTCGAATCAAGCGACATTGTAGCAAGCTGACAAATTCCTCCTTTTGTTTTTTATCAAGCCAAGCCTGCGACCTGCTCGGATACAAAGTTTGTAGCAATTGCCTATGCTCGTCAATATATGGCATCACATCCTCTACTTGCTGGAGAATAGCAAACTGTGCCTGTCTGAAAGAAATCGGGGTCGTCTACTATGATAGATTTCTCCCCGATCGTTCCTTTGCCACCTAGTCTTCCCTCGTGATAAGATTCTAGAACTCCAACCCTATTGATGTCTAGATAATATGTGCAAAACTCAATGGCCTCCTTCATTGACCATCCTTCAACCATGCCCCCTTCTGGCCTAAATCTGTTCCTAACATAACTCCTAAAAACTTTCATCAACCTTTCGAAAAGAAACATCTGATGCATGTACATTGGGCCAAGGGCTCTAATTTGGTCAACAAGATGAACAAGCAGATGCACCGAGATATCAAAGTAAGTTGGTGGGAAATGCATCTCAAGCCTAACGAGAGTTTTGGCTATGTCTCACTGCAGCTGGTCCAGCATGGACACATCTGAAAGGTCCTGCTATGGCTAGAGGGGGTGAATAGCCTATTTAAAATCTACAAATCAACTAGAGCAATTTGATTAGTACAACAAATAGCGAAATGCAAACTTGCTCTAGATCTACAAGGGTTGCAAGCCACCTATCCAATAATTCTAGTTGTTATGATCACTAGGCACACAATCCACTAGGTCACTACTCACTAAGAGCTCTCACAATTTCTACACTAAAGAGCTCCACTAGATGAACTTAATCCACAAAGCAAGCTCTCAATTCTAGCTACACTAAAGAGCTTAATATAGCTAGTTTGTGGGAATGTAAATGAGTAAGTGAGGTGATTACACCACCACGTAGAGGAGTGAACCAATCACAAGATGAATACTTTATCAATCACCGGGACAATATCAAAGGGCAAGATACAACCAATTTTCTCCCGAGGTTCACGTGCTTGCCAACACGCTACGTCCCCATTGTTTCGACCAATGCTTGGTGGTTCGGCGGCTAAGAGGTGTTGCACGAACCTCGTCTACACAATTGGACACCACAAGAACCTACCCACAAGTGAGGTAACTCAATGACATGAGCAATCCACTAGAGTTACCTTTCAGTGCTCCACCGGGGAAGGTACAAATCCCCTCACAATCACCAGAGATGGCCACGAACAATCACCAACTCATGCCAATCCTCCTCCGCTGCTCCAAGCCATCTAGGTGGTGGCAACCACCAAGAGCAACAAGCGAATTCTGTAGCAAAAACACGACCACCAAGTGCCTCTAGATGCAATCACTCAAGCAATGCACTTGGATTCTCTCCCAATTTCACAAAGATGATGAATCAATGATGGAGATAAGTGGGAGGGCTTTGACTAAGCTCACAAGGTTGCTATGTCAATGCAAATGGCCAAGAGTATGAGCTTGAGCTGACCATGGGGCTTAAATAGAAGCCCCCATGAAATAGAGCCATTGTACCCCTTCACTGGGCACAACATAGGGTGACCGGACACTTCGGTCAAATCGACCAGACGCTAGACCTCAGCGTCTGATCACACAATGCGTGCCACGTGTCCCCTCTCTTCAAATGTTGATAGCTCGATCTCAACGGTCAAGTGATGACCAGACGCAGCAGCTCAAAGTGATTGGACGTAGAACCCCAGCGTCCGGTCGTTTCTAGTAAGCATCCAGAGACGACTTTTCACGACCGAACGTGTCTGGTCATGCTCGACCGGACACACCTAGCATCCGGTCACACGGCGACTCCCCTATGTGCTGCCACGTCAGTAGGATCAGACGCAACCTTCCAGCGTCTAGTCACTAAGTGACCCAGCGTTTGGTCAGAGACTGACGCCAGCGTCTTCCAGCTTCACCTGCCAGGGCGCACCGGTCCTACCGAGACCAGTGTTCGGTCACTTACAGTGACCTCCGTCTTTTCTGTCTAGGGCACCGGTGGCACCGTCGAACTGTCTGCACTCTACGGGCGAACACTCTATCGGTGAAGTTCCTAACCCTTGCTCTAATGTGCCAACCACCATGTGTATCACCTTGTGCACATGTGTTAGCATATTTTCACAAACATTTTCAAGGGTGTTAGCACTCCACTAGATCCTAAATGCATATGCAATGAGTTAGAGCATCTAGTGGCACTTTGATAACCACATTTCGATATGAGTTTCACCCCTCTTAATAGTACGACTATCGATCCTAAATGTGATCACACTCGCTAAGTGTCTCGATCACTTAAAACAAAATGGCTCCTACTATTTATACCTTTACCTTGAGCCTTTTGTTTTTCTCTTTCTTCTTTTCCAAGTTCAAGCATTTGATCATCACCATGCCATCACCATCATCATGATCTTCATCATTGCTTCATTACTTGGAGTAGTGCTACCTATCTCATAATCACTTTGATATACTAGGTTAGCACTTAGAGTTTCATTAATTAACCAAAACCAAACTAGAGCTTTCAATCTCCCCCTTTTTGGTAATTGATGACAACCCTTTCATAAAGATATGAATTGAAATTCAATTGAATCCATGTTGCTTGTCCAAACATATTTACCATGTGTAAAAGAATATGGACAAGTTTCATGAATCCCATATGGTAGCGATTGCTCCCCCTACATATGTGCTAAGAGTTTGGATTGAAGCTTGCACATATGCTTAGATAGGAAATATAGGAGACAATGTCTACCTAATGATGCTAAGGTATAAGAGATGGACCTTTAAAGTGTGATACCAATCAAAGTGCACCAATATACATCCTTAGCACCATTGGTAACTAAACATACATAAAAACTAGAATACCCCATGAGATCAACATTACAAGCAAGGGTCTAGTTTCCATAGAATGACCATAAGTCTAGTTACTTTAGCCTATGCATGCTAGTTTCTCATTTCATCATTCAAGCCTATAACTAGCATACACCACACAAGCATGGATATTGAAATTTCAGACTTGTGACATGCAAGCAAATATATGAAATGCACATTCAAATACAACATACAAGTTTATGAGCTTGGTCCCCCTACTTGTGTGCATTTTTTATTGATCCGCTTGGTCCCCCTACTTGTGTGCATTTTTTATTGATCCCCTTACAATGTCATTTCATTTGTTTGCTCCTCCTATCTTACTATCTTTGTGAATTTCTCTCCCCCTTTGTCAACAATTAGCACAAAAGGTGAGCTCAAAGTATAGATAGGTTGAGGTGAAACCATGTGAAATGAGGATCATTTTCCCAATTTGGTTCAATCTAGATCACTTGCAAAAGATATTTAACTCAGTTTGATCCAAGGACAAGCTTCTTCACACCTCTAAATAAGGGTTATCTTATACCATGTTGAGTTAAACACTTATAGCTTATTTTCTAGATCAAACACTAGGTTTACAAGCCCACAAACATGTCATATGCTACCACTAGATCATTTCAAGCATACAAGCAATAGTGGTACCATACAAGCATCAAATTCATTTGATTTTCATGAATGAGCCTAGGACATGATAGGAATGACTAGATGCACTAAATAAGTCCTTAGCAATAGATGGATGACATGTCAATCAACTTTACCTTGCTTTACTCAAGGAGAGGCATGTCATATAATGGGGGTGCATCAACACATATTTGAGAAGTCAAGTATGTTCAATTCATTCCTTAGCTTGCAAAACCTCTTCTCATCAAGTGGCTTGGTGAAGATATCGGCAAGTCGATCTTCGGTGCCCACACCCTCGATGCAAATGTCCCTTTTTTGTTGGTGATCTCTTATGAAATGATGGCGGACATCAATCTGCTTTGTTCTTAAATGTTGAACTGGGTTGTTGGTGAGCTTTACGGCACTCTCATTGTCACATAGCAATGGCACTTTCTTGAACTTGATTCCAAAGTCATTCAAAGTAGCCTTCATCCAAAGTAGTTGAGCACAACAACTACCGGCCAAAATGTACTCCGCTTTGGCGGTTGAAAGTGCTACACTATTTTGCTTCTTTGATGACCAAGACACAAGTGATCTTCCCAATAGTTGACATGTGCCCGATGTGCTCTTTCTCTCAACTTTGCATCCCACATAATCGGAGTCCGAATATCCAATCAACTCAAATCTTGCTCCTTTGGGATACTATAATCCAACATTTTGTGTATGCTTCAAGTACCTCAATATTCTTTTTGTTGCCTTCAAATGACTTTCTCTTGGTGAGGCTCGAAATCTAGCACACATACATACACTAAACATCATATTTAGCCTTGATACGGTCACATAGAGTAGGCTTTCAATCATAGACCGATACATCTTTTGATCCACCATGTTACCACTAGCATCACTATCCAAGCTTCCACTTGTTCCCATTGGTGTACTAACAGCTTTAGCATCATCCATTCCAAACTTCTTGAGCGTGTCCTTGATGTACTTGCCTTGACTCACAAATATGCCTTTCTTCATTTGCTTGATTTGAAGGCCAAGGAAGTAACTAAGCTCTCCAATCATGAACATCTCAAACTCACTTGCCATCATCTTGCCAAACTCTTCACAAAAATCTTAATTTGTTGACCCAAATATGATATCATCAACATAGATTTACATTACAAACAAGTCATTTCCAAGATTCTTGGTGAAGAGAGTGGTGTCAACCTTTTCCATTTTGAATCCCTTAGAGAGTAGGAAATCCCTCAATCTCTCATACCATGCTCTTGGTGCTTGTTTCAATCCATACAAAGCCTTTCTTAACTTATAAACATGGTTGGGTTTCTTTTCATCTTCAAAACTGGGAGGTTGCTCAACATACACAAGCTCATTGATGTACCCATTGAGAAATGCACTCTTCATATCCATTTGGTACAACTTGATGTTGTGGGCACAAGCATAGGCTAATAAGATCCTAATTGCTTCCAATCTTGCAACCGGGGCATTTGTTTCTCCAAAGTCAAGACCTTCAACTTGAGTGTAACCTTGAGCCACTAATCTTGTTTTGTTCCTTATTACTATCCCATCTTAATCTTGCTTGTTTCAAAAGACCCACTTGGTTCCAATCACATTATGATCCTTAGGCCTCTCAACTAACTCCTATACTTGGTTTCTTGTAAAGTTGTTTAGCTCTTCATGCATAGCATTGACCCAATCAACATCCTTCAAAGCTTCATCTATCTTCTTAGGTTCAATGGATGACACAAATGAGAAGTGCTTACAAAATAAAGCCAATCTTGATCTAGTTTGTATACCTCTTGAAATATCACCAATTATAGTATCCAATGGATGATCTCTTGCAACATTGGTTGGTTGAAGCACTTGCACTTGATTGCTTGCATTTGATTTATCACTTGGTTGAGATGATGAACTAGCCACTTGTTGTTGATCTTGCACTTTGTCATCACTTGTTCTTGCTTGAACTTGATCATGGGAACCACTAGCTTGTACATTTGAGTTAGAGAGCACTTGATTCTTGTCATCTTCAACATCAATCACCTCTCTAGGCCTTATATCACCAATGTCCATGTTCTTCATTGCATTGACTAATTGAGTGCCTCTTACATCATCTAGATTCTCATCTTCCTCTTGGGAACTATTTGTTTCATCAAATTCCACATCATGAACCTCCTCAAGAGTACCACTAGCCAAATTCCAAACTCTATATGCCTTGCTAGTATTGAAGTAACCAAGCAAGAAGCCTTCATCACATTTCTTTTCAAACTTGCTCAATCTAGTGCCTTTCTTCAATATGTAGCATTTACAACCAAAAATCCAAAAGTATGCTATGTTGGGCTTTCTTCCATTCAATAGCTCATAGGGTGTCTTCTCCATCATGGGGTGACAATAGAGTCGGTTGCTATAATAGCAAGCCGTGTTGATTGCTTCGGCCCAAAATGAATGACTAACATTGTACTCACTCAACATTGATCTTGCCATATCAATCAAAGTTCTATTCTTTCTTTCAACTAGGCCATTTGATTATGGAGTGTACTTGGCCGAGAATTGATGTCTAATTCCAAATTCATCACACAACTCTTGTGTTCTTGAACTCACTTCCATTGTCACTTCTCACTTTCTTGATGGTTGTTTCAAACTCGTTGTGAATGCCCTTGACAAATGATTTGAATGTTGCAAACACATCACTCTTGTCAACAAGAAAGAACACCCATGTGTATCTAGTGAAATCATCCACAATCACAAGTCTGTATTTGTTTCCACCAATGCTAGTGTATGTGGTTGGTCCAAACAAGTCCATGTGGATCAACTCAAATACCTTAGATGTGCTCATTATGCTCTTCTTAGGATGTGTGTTACCAACTTGCTTTCCAGCTTGACATGCACTACATAGCTTATCCTTTTCAAATGTGACATCTTTCAAGCCTCTAACTAAGTCATGCTTGATCAACTTGTTCAATTGTTTCATTCCGACATGACCAAGCCTTCTATGCCATAACCAACCCATGCCAGACTTAGTGATCAAACATGTTGTCAATTGATCTTCTCTAGCATTGAAATCAACCAAGTATAGATTCTCATATCTAAATCCTTTGAAAATCAAATTAGAGCCATCTACACTTATGATCTCTACATCATCCACACCAAATATGCACTTGAAACCAAGATCACACAATTGAGCTACCGATAATAGATTGAAGTTCAAGCTCTCTACTAGTAACACATTGGAGATACTCAAGTCATTGGATATTGCAATCTTACCAAGCCCTTTGACCTTGCCTTTGCCATTGTCACCAAATATGATACTATCAATCCCATTGCTCTTGTTTTCATTGATTGAATTGAACATTCTTGGATCACCGGTCATGTGTTGTGTGCACCCACTATCAAGCACCCAACGCCTTACTCTGGCTTTATAATTGTCCTACAAAAGAAGATCAATTCTTTTTAGGTACCCAAACTTGCTTGGGTCCTTGAAGGTTAGTTACCAAGGTCTTTGGTACCTAAATGGCCTTCTTCTTTGGGCCCACAATTGGTGTACCAATGAACTTAGCCTTCACACCATTGGCACCCTTAACAAGCATATAACAAGAATTAAATTTTTTAGAGTCTCATATTCATTATAAGATCCACTAAAGTGAATACCAAAAAGAAAGAAACATTCACTAGGTCACAAATTACATTGTGATGTAGTGGTAAGTGATGATTCACGCAAAACATGGGGTCACAAGTTTGATTACTAGCTACAGCAAACGTGTGACTTTTTTTTCTTTTTTGCCTATATATATCCTTGATGGTTACCAGTTATCAAGAAAATATGTAATCTTGGCGGTTGTTAGATATACCTTAGGGGGTGGTCTAGACCTCGCCTTTGTTTCCTTGGCAGCTAAATCCCCAAGGAAATCATTTGTGGCTATCAACCCTCAAGGTAATAGCTATTTCCCTTCCTATCTATCCTTGGCGGTCCATCCTTAAGTGTTGGCTGCCACAAATAATTTTCTTGACAGTTTTCATGGTTTCCTTGAGAGTTTTTATCCTCAAGGATATTCTGTTTTATGGTAGTGAATGACTATCAACAATCAACTTGTGCTCGATATTGATCTTGTGTCTTGTCTACATTCCTTCCATGATCACATCTTGACGACGAGGGTACACCATGGACATGAGATTATCCATGATGAAAGACTGGATCATAAAGGACTTGTACTTGAGGATCTTCATCTTTATTTTGATTTTGAGCTTCCCTAGACCTCACTTCACCAATGGCAAGTCTTTTAATAGCTCGGTGAGGTGGTTTTTCATTTCTTAACCTAATGACTTTATTCTTTTAGAGCCATCTGATTCATCAAATGTCACATCTATCTCTATTTCGACACAACTGATGGTTTTATTGAAGACATGATATCCATGTTCATTGATACCATAACCAAGTAAGAAACCTTCATCTACTATTGTGCGCAAACTTTGAGCTTTTGGATAAGTACTTAATATCAAGTAAAACGAGTAGGATGCGAACTCAGCTGGTTGGGTTACTTGTGGTGGAACCTGGCCACTTGGATTTAAGTCCTTGACTTAATGCAGGTGCCCGTATTTCCTTGGATTTATTACAAAATTTAAGTACTCGAATTGATACGGGTGATCGTATTTTTTGGATTAATTATAGGATTCAATTGCATTATTTTTATGTGGAAGGCGACATGTCCATCGATAGTGAGCTAATCGGTGATTTTATCAATCTCAGGATTTTCTTTCAGTGGAAGATGACGTACCTGTCAATAACGAGATTCTTATGGTGACTTAATTAGTCTTGAGATCGTCCGACTCAATTTTTCGAGGTGCTTATAGGAGTAGGATAGACGCTCGACGCTCGACGCTCGTAGTAACTTTACCGATCTCGAAATTTGTTGACTCAACTTTAGTGTTTTGAAGGTGCTCATAGTGGTAGGATGTGTATGCCTGTGTCTATAGAGGTGAGTGTGTATGCATGTACGAGTCTTTACGTCTATACACTGATTGGCAAAGAAAAAAAAAGTAAAACGAGTACACACCTGAATGCATATTAGAATCTGATATATATATTTATATTCATATTCAAATATTCGCATCTGTATATGCATCCGGCAAAAAAAAAGTAGATATCCCACTAACAAAGATTCCATTTCCACCTTACTAGAAATCAACTACCCTTATTATACATTCGTAGAGTATGGACTAGCCGACTAGGTCATCCATAGGTGATGAATTCGTTGAATTGGATGATAAGTGCATGTGGGCACGTGGCTCCTATTGTTGGATAGGATAAGTGAGTATTTGGTTGCTAGGATTTGGTGGGATGGGACTAGGATAGGATAGGATAGGATAGGATAGACCTCCATATCAGTCTGTTTTGTTTATAGTCGAGGAGGGACTGAGACGTCCCAATGGGAAATATTCAGGGCATATTCGCGTGACTCCCATCCCTCCAAATCGAGCGGACCGGGGCAGACTAGATGGGACGACACAGGAGAGGAAGGAAGGAGAGGAGGCTCCGGCTGGCAGGTGCAGGGGCGGTGGGGCATTCCAGGCGTCCGGGGGTGAGTCCTGGCTCCTGGCAGGCTGCCCCTAGCTCCGGGCGTGGACGGGCAAGCGCGGCGGCGAGCAACATCCCTGGATCCACCGAGTGGGCGGGTGAGCAAGGGCGGGCTCCGGTGAGAAGGAGCAGGAGCAGGAGCGAGCACAGGCGTGCTCTGGCGCAAGTAGGAGGAGCAGGAACAAGCATGGACGGGCGGGCGAGCAGGGGCACCAGCGCTAGCCGCCTATCAAGGGAGGAGGAGGCGCAGGACAGAAAATACCGCGCAGGGGACGGAAATTCCGATGCCAAACAGGCGCCGAAAATTACGGGAAAGAAGAAAAGAAAAAAAAACTAACAAATGACCCCACCTGTCAGTGGGTGATCCTGCTTTTGATATCCTCATACCAAACAGAAAATGGGTCGGTCTCATCCCTCTTCAACCAAGCAGAAATTGTAGTCGTTCCGTGTCCCATCTCATCCTAGAAATAAGAGACAGGAACGTCCCACCCCACCTTACTTCTAACCAAACCCTACCTCAGAATAGTTTGTCCTCCGTGCTCATGTTTAATATTGATGACTTTTATTCCTTATTATACTATGATTCGGAGCCAAATTTACCTGCTTTACTATGTCCAAATGGGTTTACCCTCTAGGATACTTGTTTCAAGTTTGAAACTTATTCAAATAGTTGGTATGAATTACCGAATAAAAAATCACAGTAGTAGCCGTTCTTAATGAAATCCCGTCCTTGCAGACAGAACCACCGCTACTGATGGATCGTTGGTGAGAAAAGCAAACAGTAGATCGATGGCAAGCAATATCGTGGAACACGCAGCTTTAGCATGTGCGCAGATTCAAGATTATGGCAAGCCATTCGACGTATGCGCGTGCTAGGTGAAAGTGAAACCATGCTGTAGGAAGGATCCGGTCAACTTCCATGTCAAGTGGCAGTGCAGGTAGTGGCGGAGCCACGGCCCGGCCACACGGCCGGCTCCTCGGCAAACTTCAAAAGAAAAATTTATATATATCAAAGAAAAATGTTATAATTTATTAGGTAAATGTTCTTGGGCAATGAGTATCGCCCGGGCTTCGAAAAACTTCTGACTCCGCAACTGAGTGCAGGTCACCTTCCTACAGCATGCTAAAGCTGTACTGCCACAGTGCCACTTGACGTTTGACGTGGAAGTCGATGCTAAAGCAGGTGCAAGTGTAACTCGATGTTTCCTTGACCAAAAGGCAAATGGCATGCATTCTTTTTCGATATATCTCGAACTATTTAAAATGGATAGACAGGTGGATGGACATGCCACAACTACTCGAAACAGCATAGAAGACATTCTGGTTCTGCAGGCGGCGCGGTGATGGTTCCGGCAGCGGCGCTGATGCTGGTTCTGCAGCTCTCCTTGGCTTCAGCAGCTCAGTCCGGAAATGCAGCAGGCCCGCCGCCGACCTGTCCATCCAGCTGCGGCAACCTGAGCGTGCCGTATCCATTCGGCATCGGCGCCAGCTGCTCCCTCCCTGGCTTCAACCTCACCTGCGATCGAACGCGCCACCCGCCGCGGCTGCTGCTCGGAGACGGCTTCCTCCAGATCGTGGACATCTCTCTGGCCAACTCCATGGTCCGGGCCCTGTACACTGCGGGCGCCGTGAACATCAACTTCAGCACATCCGTCGACGGCAGCGGCACCTGGAGCGGCGGCCGCGGCGCTGTCAGTGGCAGTGGCAGCCCGTACGTGGTCTCAGAGTGGCGCAACCAGTTGGTTGTCACAGGGTGCAACGTTCAGGGGACGCTGCTCGGGGGCAGCGGCAACGTCATCACCGGCTGCTCCTCCTTCTGCTCCATCGACGACAAGTGGGCCGGCGCCGTGGTAACCACCCCTGGCGATGGTGCCACCGCGTGCTCCGGGATCCGCTGCTGCGAGACGCCCATCCCCATCGGCCGCCCGTCCTACGCCGTCCAGTTCAAGTACCTGGACGTTGAGAACACAGGCTTGCTACCTGTGGCAGTGCGCATCGCCGAGCATGGTTGGTTTGACAGTGTCGCCGCGCAAATGCTCAACAACTCGGTGCGGGATTCCACGTCCTTGACGCCGGTTCCGGTGGTGCTGGACTGGGCGGTGGCGTCGACCCCAATAGTCCCGGCAACGGCTCCAGCAGATGCCGCCGGCTGTTAGGTGATCTCCACCGATAAGTACCAACGGCCTATTGGGCCCTTGCCTCTGCGTCCTGATCGGGAGGCGTCCAATCCTAACTGGTTAGTGGACCCCTGTCGCACAGCACATATATATAGAGGAGTGGGGAACTAGGCTCAGCTCACGAGGTTCGAAGGAGCCGCCACACCCATCTACAGAAAACCCTAATCCGATCAAAGGTCGTGCTGCCAGCGACGGGATGTGCCCCGCCACTGCCGTCGTTCCCCTGCAGGTCTACACTGGACCGCCGTCTCGCCACCGAGCCGGAGCTGCCCCTACACCAGCATCTACGTTGCTGCTGTGCCGCAACAGTGAAAGGCGAGAAGGGTCTTCCCTGGATCTACGGGTTACACACACAGAGGTACTAATCATTGATCCTAACAATGGTACCAGATCTAGGTTGCCTCTGTGTAACACTAACCCTAACCGGGTAAAAGAAGAAAGAAAGAGAGACCGGGGTGGACGGACAGTCACTGTCTACCGATCACCACCGCCACCGCGCGGGGGAAAAGAAAACAAGATCCATTCGGATCAGAGAAGAGATAGGACCCTCGGCTCACGAAGCCGAACCCTAACCCAAGAACAGAACAGATCCAATTCAGATCTAAGAAAAGAAAAGAGTTCCTTTCGGATCTGAACAGATAAAGGTTCCCCAAGCCTAACCCTAACTGGGTGAAAGGAAGGGCTATCGGCACTTCAAGCCGAACCCTAAACCCGTAAAAGCCTTCAACGGGAAGAGAAACAGTAGAAGAAGAAGAAGAGTGGATTCGGATTTGGCCAAACCCTAAGACTAACCCTAATTTTAACCCCAATCCCAAATCGGGTTAATCCCAAAAGAAGAAGGGGAAAGGGGAAGAAGGGAAAAGAATCCGGGTTCAACCGAACCCTAACCCTAACTCGCATGGAGTAAGGGAAAAGGGAAAGCCATTCGGATGAACTCCAAAAGAGGAAAAGAAATCAAAAGAAATGAACCCTAACACTAGATCCCCTTTTCGGGTGAACAAGCGAAAAGAAAAGAAAGAAAATGCAACTCAAATCCGAAGGGGAAGATCCAAACCCTAACCAGTTCGGAAAAGAGAAATGAGATCCAAATCAAAAAGAAGGGGATGGGAAAGGAGAAAGGGAAAGGGGGACGGGAAAACCTCGCCAGGCGTCGGGAAAACCCTTCGCCGGCGCGAAAGAAGAAGACCGAGCCGGGCTCGCTGCTCGCCGGGCTCGGCCAAGGGGTCACCGTGGCCAGGCCGCTCGACGGCGGCGCGCTCACCCGCTGGGGAACGCACACGCCGGCGAGGGGGCCGGCGGCGGTGCCATAGTCGCCTTCGCTCGCTCTCGGTCACTTGTTGTGCTCGCTGCACTGAGGTAGAGAGAGGAGAGAGCGGACGAAGAAGAGAGAGGAAGCAGCCGAAAGAATGAGCTAGGGTTTCGCTCACAGGCGCGTGGCGTCGGCTTTTATACGAGCGAGATGCGCGCTCGGCCGTCGGATGTGAATGGATGGCCGAGATTGAATGGGCCAAGTCGTAGGCCCAGGCGGGCGAGCGGGCGCGCGGGACTTTGTCGGCCCAGGCCTAGGTTGCGGCCTGGGTGCGGCCTGCGCACGTGAAAAGAAATGGGTCGAGCCGTTTCTGCGGTTTTTGGGCCGAAACAGTAAAGTTTGAGTCTAGTTTTGCATTTTTTTCTTTTTTCAGAAAATTGAAAAATGCAAATTGGCTCAAAAGAAAAATAGAAAAATAATTTTTCCCTATGGGTAAAATTCAAGAAATTGAGTGAAAATTTTTCCGCTGTTAAAGAAAAAGTATATTCTCCAGTGATTTTGAAGCCGACATGAATATTTAACTGGAGAAAAATGAAAGTTTTTCCAGTAAATGTTTATTTCCTAGAAATTGATTAATGGATTAAAGAAAATAGAAAAAGCAATTTTCCCTGTGGGTAAAATTCAAGGAAAAGAGAGTTTTTCCACGGCCAAAGAAAATATTGATTCTCCAGTTATTTTGAACCAATGTGGTATTTAATTGTAGAAAAAGAGATTTAACATGATTATGATGTTGTTATTTTCTGACCAACGTTGTTAATAACAATATCATAATTTTAATGATTTATGCATTAATTCTACTTCTGCCCAATGGTGATGTAGAATTAGTGTATAAGAAAAATTGATAATTTTAATGATTTATGCATTAATTCTACTTCTGTCCAACGGTGATGTAGAATTAGTGTATGAGAACAGTTGTAAAAGTTAATGATTTATGCATTAATTCTATTTCTGTCCAACGGTGATGTAGAATTAGTGTATAATAATAGTTGTATATTTTGATTTTGACCAACGTTGGAATCAAGGCATGCAAATGGTGTTATTTTTATGATAAGAAAAGTTTTGACATAGTTTTCATCTTGTCTAAGGTGGACTAGGTAGTCACCTCACCATGTTCCACTGAGTTTGTGGCACCGATGAGGGAGACAAAAGAGAATGATGCCACTTGGGCAACTAAAGAGAGAGATTTTGAATCTCAAAAGATAGTCCTATGACTTTTGTGCATAGGAAGTGGATCACTACCAACAAGAAATGTTTTGGCTGTGATAAAGAACATGATTGAACCTGCAATTGTGGGCTCAATCCCAGAATGTGACACAGTCACCGAGTATCTCGATAGAATAAAGAGTCAGTTCATTGGCTCTTCAAAGACATATGCTACCCAGCTGATAAAGCAGCTGGTGATAGAGTGTTACTCTGGAAATAGTGGCATAAGAGAGCTCATGATGCGTTGTCGAAATTATAGCACTGGTCGTTTAAGTCATATTTCGAGGGGGAGAATAGAAAGACAAGTTAAGAATGATATTCTTCCTCCATTAGAGCTCTCAGATTAAGAACAATGCAGGGAATGCATAAAAGGAAAGTATGTAAAGAAGATTAAGAAAGATGACAAATGAAGCACAGGAATTTTACAGATTATTCACACAGACATCTGTGGTCAACTTTCTTGTAAAGAGTGTGGGTGGTTATGATTCATTCATAACATTCACAGATGATTACTCTCATTATGGCTATATTTATCCAATCAAAGAAAGAACAGAAGCATTGGATAAATTTAAGATATTAAAGATTAAGATAGTCAGGTCTGACCATGGGGGAGTACTATGGTCGACATACCCTAAAAGAATGGCATAGTAGCACAGTATTCTATACCGGGTGAACCTCAGCAGAATAGAGTAGCTAAAAGAATCAATCGTACCCTGATGGATATGGTGGGCAGTATGATAAGTTACTCCACTTTATAGTTGAGCCTGTGGATAGAGGCGTTAAAAACCCCCCATTCATATTCTCAAAAGAGTACCAAGTAAGTGGTTGCCCAAAACACCGTATAAGTTGTGAACAGAAAGTGTACCCTCACTAAACCACTTGCGTGTGTATGGGGGAGCCCTACTGAGGCTAAAGTATTTAACCTAAACATTGGGAAGTTAGATCCCAAAATAGTAAGGTGCCATTTCTTTGGTTACCCAAAAAAGTCAAAAGGTTTTTATTTTCTACTGTCTAGAGAGACATACAAAGTTTGTGGAAACGAGACATGCTGTCTTTCTAGAGGACGAATTGATGAGGGAGAGCATGGTAGCTCGAGAAATTGACCTTGAAGTGAAGCGGGTGTAAGCGCCCACTCCAATGATTCATGAGCCAATTTTCTCACTACCTACTATAGCTGCACCGACAGTGCTAGATACTGTGGTGCCAGCACCTATTGTTATCCCACCTATGGCAACAATGAATGACGATAAAGAACCTGTTCTTTAGGATTCTATAGAACCTATTGCCACACATGAGAGGGAGCAACAATAGCCTCAAACAGAAGATGTGCCAAAAGTGGAGGTCCCTAAAAGGTCTCAAAGAGTTAGAAAATCAGCTATTACTGCTGATTATGAAGTGTACAACACTGAGGAATTTCAAATGGAGGATGATCCCACCTCATTTGAAGAAGCCATGAGAAGTGATCATTCATCAAAGTGGCTTGAGGCCATGGAAGATGAAATAAAATCAATGAATGCCAATATAGTTTGGGACTTGGAAATAATTCCTAAATGAGCCAAAACAGTAGGCTATAAAATGGGTCTACAAAACAAAACTTGACTCTCAAGAGAATATAGAGAAATATAAAGCGTGACTTGTGGCAAAAGGCTTTATGCAAAGAAAAGGGATTGATTACAATGAGACCTTTTCTCTAGTCTCATGTAAGGATTCCTTCAGAATCATAATGGCATTAGTGGCACATTACGATTTAGAATTACATCAGATGGATGTAAAGACGGCATTTCTCAATGGAGACTTGGAGGAAAATATTTACATGGCACAACCGAAAGGTTTTGTCATGGAAAGAAAGAACGAATGTGATGCCGCCTAAAGAAATCCATTTATGGATTAAAACAAGCTTCAAGACAGTAGTACTTGAAGTTTAATCAGACAATAAAGAATTTTGGGTTTAAAGATAATATAGAGGACAATTGTGTCAATACAAAGTTTAAGAATGGGAAGTTTATCTTCCTTGTCCTGTATGTAGATGATATCTTACTTGCTAGTAGTGATGTCAGTCTACTACTAGAGACAAAGAAATTTGATATGAAAGATCTTGATGAAGCCTCGTTCGTTTTAGGGATCGAGATTCACCGAGATAGAAGAAAAATGGTATAAGGACTATCACAAAAGGCATACATGAAAAAGATCTTACAGAAATTTAGTATGCACAAATGTAGTCCCTCACCTGCTCCTATAGTCAAGGGCGACAGATATGGGGATTTTCAATGCACCAGGAACCAATATGAGCTCAATCGATAAAGTGAAAGTGGTTCCATATGCTTCAGCTGTCGAAAGCTTGCAACATTCTCAAGTATGTACGCGCCCTGACTTGGCATTTGTTACCGGGTTTTACTTGGCAAATTCCAGAGCAATTCTGGAATAGAACACTGAAATTAGTAAAGAAAGTCTTGCATTATTTGCAAGGAACGAAATGCCTCATGATGACATATAGAAGATCTGATTCACTCCACATGGTGGGATATTTATATTCTGATTATGCGAGAGTGAATGCATATCCAGACGTGGATTTTCTATCATCTCGCAAAGGGGAGCTATTTCATGGAAAAGCTCAAAGCAAACTGTCACTATATCGTCCACAATGTTTGACAGTTTGTAGCATGTTATGAGGCAACGGGCAGGTGAACTGACTAAAGAAGTTCATACCCAGTTTGAAGATGGTTGACGACATCTATAGAGCACTTAAGTGATACTGCGATAATAATCAGGCAGTACAGTATACTCACAATATAAGTCAAGTGGTGCTGCCAAACACATTGACATAGAGTATTATATTGTGAAAAATAAAGTCCGGGATCAAGTCATAAGTCTTGAGCATATAAGTATCAAAAAGATGCTCGTGGATCCGCTTACAAAAGGCTCACCACCCAACATGTTCAGAGAACATGGTGTTCAGAGAACATGTAGCTAGCATAGGTTTAAGGGGAAGCCTAAAATTCTTGGACAAAAGAAGGCACAAAGATAAGTATCTATTTCAGAACAGAGTAGTGTGTTGTAGCTGTTAAGTCTATCGGCAATGGACCATGACGATGAGACATGCTCTATGCGCTAATCTATAATGGAATGAACAAAAGTAAATGATATGAAATTGAAAGATGGAATGAGATCAAGGGGGAGAATGTTAGTTGATCTTCACCGATAGGCCCAACGGCCTATTGGACCCTTGCCTCTGCACCCTGATCGGGGGCGTCCAACCCTAACTGGTTGGTGGGCCCTGTCGTACATCACATATATATAGAGGAGTGGGGGACTGGGCTCAGCTCACGAGGTTCGAAGGAGCCGCCACACCCACCTACAGAAAACCCTAATCCGATCAAAGGTCGTGCTGCTAGCGACGGGATGTGCCCCGCCACCGCCGTCGTTCCCCTACAGGTCTACACCGGACCGCCGTCTCGCCACCGAGCCAGAGCTGCCCCTACACTAGCGTCTACGCTGCTGCTGTGCCACAACAACAGTGAAAGACGATAAGAGTCTTCCCCGAATCTACGGGTTAACACACAGAGGTACTAATCATATCCTAACACCGGCAACTCGTCATGCCCCTCGGATGCGGCGAGGAGCGCCTGCCGCAGCAGCCACAGCACCTGCCACAACGTCACCAACAACTACCGGACTGGCTATATGTGCCGCTGCCAGAAAGGCTACGACGGCAACCCCTACCTGTCCGGCGGATGCCAAGGTACGCATGTTGGCATGTTGCAAGGGCACAGCACCGTTGGGTGCAGTAGTACTACTAGCACACAGCCTGTGTAACATACTCCAGTGCTTGTTTGCTTCATCAGATATCAATGAGTGCGCACTCCCGGGCAATTGTTTCGGTATTTGTACAAACACGGACGGATCGTACGAGTGCCGGTGCCCACGCGGTGCTGCTGGTAACCCGAACGTGGAACGTGGCTGTGTCAAATCTTCTCTAGGTGAGCAGAGAGCCACTCCGTCAGACATATTACTCAGCTTTTGTATTGCAATACTCCTTGATCGTTTCCTCCTCTGTTTCAACATGTACTTGCACGGAACAAGCACCAACTGTGGTCACTCTGACTGAAACTTTTTTTGTTTGTTATTGTATTATCAGGGTTAAGTATTGGCCTGGGAGTTGGCAGCGGGGCAGGTCTTTTGGTGCTGGTACTCGGTGCGGCCTTTGTGACTCGTAGGATTAAGCATCGCAGGGCAAGAATGCTGAAGCAGAAGATCTTCAAGCAGAACCGTGGACATTTGTTGCAACAATTGGTGTCTCAAAAGGCTGATATCGCTGAGAAGATGATGATCCCCTTGACAGAGCTGGAAAAAGCCACAAATAACTTTGACAAAGCTCGCGAGCTTGGCGGAGGTGGACATGGTACTGTCTACAAGGGCATTCTATCCGACCAGCAAGTTGTCGCAATAAAAAAGTCAAAAGTGGCAATCCAAAGAGAGATTGACGAGTTTATTAATGAGGTAGCTATCCTCTCTCAAATCAACCACCGAAATGTGGTAAAACTCTTTGGATGTTGCCTTGAGACACAAGTGCCACTGTTGGTTTACGAATTCATTCCAAATGGCACTCTTTATGATCATCTTCATGTTGAAGGACCAACATCACTACCATGGGAGTGTAGGCTTAGAATTGCAACGGAAACCGCTATAGCACTAGCCTACCTTCACACCGCCGTGTCATTCCCTATAATCCACAGAGATATCAAGTCCCATAATATTCTTTTAGATGCCTCAATGATAGCAAAAGTGTCTGACTTTGGAGCTTCAAGATGCATTCCGGCGGATAACACTGGGATTTCAACTGCTATCCAAGGAACATTTGGATACTTAGATCCCATGTATTCCTACACTGGGAGACTCACAGAGAAGAGTGATGTTTTTAGCTTTGGCGTTGTTCTTATAGAGCTGCTGACGAGGCAAAAGCCATACTCGTATAGATCACCTAAGGATGATGGTCTTGTTGCCCATTTCACAGCATTGCTCTCGGAAGGCAATTTGGTCCATGTACTTGATCCTCAGATCATAGAAGAGGCAGGTGAACAAGTGGGGGGAGGTAGCTGCAATAGCAGCATCATGTGTCAAAATGAAAGCAGAGGATCGACCGACCATGAGACAGGTGGAGATGACCCTTGAAAGCATTCAAGCACCCGTACAACAGGTTGTGCAACGTACGGGTACAAGGATATGTGATGAGAAACAAAAGGCTGTGATGTATCCATTACTGGAGGGTACAAGCAAGCAGGAGTCAAGTAGACAGTATAGTCTTGAAGAAGAGTTCCTCTTGTCAGCAAGATACCCGCGATAGTCTTTCATGGCTTTTATCTTTTTCTAGTTTGAAGACCTTTGCAATATTCATTTTTGAACACACTATCTTTAGTAGGCATTTATGTACATTTAAGTAATAAAGTCTATAGGTTTCCATAGGAGTAGCTTCGATAGCCCATCTTACTAAGACAGTCTGGCACTATTGCAGAAATCCTCATTTGTGCTAGTTCTAATTCTTATCCCAAGTTATCAAAGTTGACACTGTTAGATATTGTTAGATATTATGGGCTTGGCCCATTTATTTAATATCTCTATTAAACTCTATGGTCCGTACATGTACATTAATGGTTTTGTACCATATGGGAATTTAATCGAGAGACGACTCTACTTAAATACTTGATCATTGATCGATCTATTTGAGAAGTAAAAGTGGGTCACCTGGATGCCACACGCGCGCGCGCGCGCGCCGCCGCCGCCGCCGCCCGGCCCGAGCCCGTGGGCGTGGGCGTGGCGTGGCGTGGCAGGCAGGCAGGCAGGCGGGCGGCGGCGAGTCCAGCAGCGCAAGTTCTTCCCGTTCCACCTCCGGCGAGCACCAGAGATGGAAGAGTAGGCCTCCGAAACGCGTCTCCGTCGTGGGCTTCACCTGCTCGGGTGAAGACGGGCGATTACGTTTTTGGGGAGTGTCAGTGGTGACACGACTACTCGCTGGTGAACCAGTAGCGGTGCTTCTTCACGGCGTCCTTGTCTGCACTGCATCGAGCGGGACGACTACAACAACAAAGCACCACCATGGCCTTTCCTGGTGCGAGCGGCTCCGCCGCAGGGTATAATCTTCTTCACCCTCTTCTGAGTTTCATTATCAATATCATGATGTTTCTAGGCAATACTGCTTTCATATTCAACATGTTCTGTTTGGTTGATTTGGATGATTATGCTGGTTTTCTGGTTCCTTTTATTTTTGTGATCATCATGGTCTTGATATTTGAGAACACATTTTTAATATTTATGATCATGTCTGTGATGCTTCAGCTATGTAAAACAATGTTTCACATATGTTTCGGCTCTATAATTTGTCTTATCATCATGTTAACTTTTGTCATGAACTGTTTCTGTCTTTTCATTCATGACTTCATTCTCTTTTTTATTGCGTTATTTTTATGGATTAAAATAAATATGAAAATGCCTTATTTGTCAACAATCCAAAAACGTAATTTCAGGCCATTTTCATCTGTTGGCTTTGCGGGCATGCTAAAGCCTACGCCGTTTGAGGGCACTCACTACAAGAGGTGGCGTGAGAAAGCCCTTCTGTGGTTGTCGGCCATGCGCTGTGGTCATGTGCTCAATGAGCAGCCTGCTACTGTGAGATCCGATGAGGATGAGCAGGCTTGGGGACATGCTGAGACCATGTGCAAGGCTGCACTGTTGAGCATCATCAATGATTCTCTGGTTGATGCCTACATACCACTCCCGACTGGCAGAGCTGTGTGGGAAGCCCTTGAGGCCCGGTACGGTCTTTCCGACGCCGGTTCTGAGCTGTACATCATGGAGCAGTTCCATGACTACAAGATGGTGGATAACCGTCCTGTAGTCGAACAGGCTCATGAGATACAGGGACTGGTGAAGGAATTGGAGCTGTACGGCTGTCCTCTCCCTGACAGGTTCGTGGCAGGTTGCATTATTGCTAAGCTGCCACCTTCCTAGACTGATTTTGCTACTACCTTGAAACACAAGAGGCAGCAGTTTAGCATTGCTGAACTTGTTGGCACTCTTGATGTTGAGGACAAGGCAAGAGCAAAGGATGTTAAGGGAAAGAGCAAGGGCGGGAATGGTGAGGCGACTACTAGTGCACATGTGGTGCAAAAGTTTCGTCCTAAGCCACAAAAGAAGAAGCCCCAGCAGGAGCTTAAGCAGAAATCCACTACCTTCTTCAAGAAAGGTAATATTAAGAAGATGGGATTAGACAAGGCAAAGATGAACTGCTTCACTTGTGGGAACACTGGGCACTTTTCTAGAGAGTGTCCTGAGGCTAAGTGGAAGCCCCCACCAAAGGCGAAGACAGTCAACACCATTGAGACTGATGCAGACGCTGCTGGGTATGGTAATTTATCTGCATTTACAGTTTGTTCCTCACCTGATTGGTGGGTTGATACAGGTGCAAATATACATGTGTGTGCTGATAAGTCCTTGTTTTCTTTTTACCAGGTCGGGAGGAGTGGAGCCTTGCTGATGGGGAATGGCGCGCGTGCTGGTGTTCATGGTGTTGGTACGGTGGATCTGAAGCTTACTTCGGGGAAGACCGTGCAACTCAAGAACGTGCATCATGTCCCCTCAATAAGGAAAAATCTTATTAGTGGCTCTCTGCTATGTCGAGACGGTTTTAAACTTGTGTTTGAGTCGAATAAATGTGTTATGTCAAAGTATGGAACCTTTGTTGGAAAAGGCTATGAGAGCGGAGGCTTGTTCCGCTTGTCTTTGGTTGATACTTTACCTCTTGCAGTGAATAATGTCGTTAATAACGTTAATGTTGAGATGAATGTTTGGCATTCTCGATTATGTCATGTTAATCTTGGTTGCATGTCCCGCTTAGCTGGTTTGAATTTAATTCCTAAATTTGACGTTGCCAAAAGCTCCAAATGTCATACATGCGTTGAGGCAAAACAACCTCGCAAGCCTCACAAGGCAGCTGTGGCGAGAGAGTTGGCACCACTTGATCTCATCCATTCCGATATTTGTGAAATGAACGTAATTTTGACAAAAGGTGGTAAGAGATACTTCATAACGTTCATAGATGATTGCACTCGATATTGCTATGTGTACCTAATTAAAACAAAAGATGAGGCATTACATTATTTTAAAACCTTTAAAGCCGAGGCTGAGAATCAACTTGAAAAGCATATCAAACGGTTGCGGTCCGATCGCGGGGCAGAATATTTCTCTAATGAATTTTCTGAGTTTTGCGCGGTGCACGGTATAATTCATGAGAGGACACCTCCATACTCACCACAATCCAATGGGATTGCTGAAAGAAAGAACCGCACTCTAACTGACTTGGTGAATGCCATGTTGGAGACAGCTGGTTTATTTAAGGAATGGTGGGGTGAGGCAATTTTAACTGCGAATCATGTCCTAAATAGAGTGCCCACAAAGAACAAAGAAATCACTCCATTTGAGGATTGGGAGAAAAAGAGATTAAATATTTCTTATCTTCGCGTTTGGGGTTGTTTGGCCAAAGTGAATGTGCCAATAAACAAAAAGCGAAAGCTTGGACCAAAAACTGTAGATTGTGTTTTCTTAGGCTATGCCATTCATAGTGTGGGCTATCGTTTTTTAATAATAAATTCTAGTGCTCCTGATATGGCTGTTGGAACGGTCATGGAGTCTAGAGATGCCACATTCTTTGAGAATGAATTTCCAATGAAAATAGGTGCATCTAGAATGTCTAGTCATGATTCTATTCCTGAACTTCATGAATCAAATATACACGCTGATGATAACACCTATGAGCTTGAGCAAAATCCTGAGAAGGATGATAATACTGTCACTCGAAGGAGTAAGAGGCAAAGAGTTGCAAAATCCTTTGGAGAAGACTTTATTATATATCTCGTGGATGACACTCCCACAACCATTTTTGAGGCATACTCTTCTCCTAATTCTGACATGTGGAAGGAGGCAGTGCAAAGTGAGATGAACTCCATTATGTCCAATGGGACGTGGGAAGTGGTTGATCGTCCATTTGGTTGCAAACCTGTGGGCTGTAAATGGGTGTTTAAAAAGAAGCTGAGGCCTGATGGTACAATTGAGAAGTACAAAGCTAGGCTTGTTGCTAAGGGTTATACACAGAAGGAAGGTGAAGATTACTTTGATACTTACTCACCTGTTGCTCGATTGACGACCATTCGTGTGTTGCTATCCCTGGCTGCCTCACATGGTCTTTTCATTCATCAGATGGATGTTAAGACAGCCTTCCTAAATGGAGAGCTTGAGGAAGAGATCTACATGGATCAGCCTAATGGGTTTATTGCAAATGGTCAAGAGGGTAAAGTCTGTAAGTTATTGAAGTCCCTGTACGGCCTAAAGCAAGCCCCCAAGCAGTGGCATGAGAAGTTTGATAAAACTTTAACATCAGCCGGCTTTGTTGTGAATGAAGCTGATAAATGTGTATATTATCGGTTTGGTGGTGGTGATGGTGTGATACTATGCTTATATGTGGATGATATATTAATATTTGGCAACAATCTAAATGTGATTAAAGAAGTAAAAGATTTTTTGTCGAGTAACTTTGAGATGAAAGACTTGGGAGAGGCTGATGTTATTCTCAACATTAAGCTTTCAAGGGAGGAAGGAAATGGTGGGGTAACTCTTATGCAGTCTCACTATGTGGAAAAGGTCTTGAACCGATTTGGGTACAATGAGTGTACGCCTGCTCCTACTCCGTACGATCCAAGTATTCATTTGAGGAAGAATCACAGAATTGCAAGAGACCAATTGAGATATTCACAGATAATTGGTTCTCTTATGTACCTAGCTAGCGCAACCAGGCCTGATATCTCGTTCGCTGTAAGCAAACTGAGCCGGTTTGTGTCAAATCCGGGAGATACTCACTGGAATGCTCTTGAGAGAGTGCTGCGCTATTTGAAAGGGACAATGAGTTACAGCATTCACTTTTCCGGGTATCCGAGGGTACTAGAGGGTTATTGTGATGCTAATTGGATTTCTGATGCGGATCAGCTGTATGCCACGAGTGGATACGTGTTTCTACTTGGAGGTGGTGCTGTTTCTTGGAAGTCTTGCAAGCAGACTATCTTAACGAAGTCTACAATGGAAGCAGAACTGACCGCATTGGATACCGCTAGTGCTGAGGCAGAGTGGCTCCGTGATCTCCTGATGGATTTGCCGATTGTTGAGAAACCAATCCCAGCAATTTCCATGAACTGTGATAATCAAACTGTGATCACTAAGGTAAACAGTTCTAAGGATAACATGAAGTCCACAAAGCATGTGAAGAGACGTTTGAAGACTATCAGAAAACTGAGAAACTCCGGAGTAATTGCATTGGACTATGTCCATACATCAAATAATCTGGCAGATCAATTCACTAAGGGTCTGTCACGTAATGTGATAGAAGGTGCATCGAGGGAACTGGGTTTGAGACCCACATAGAGCCATCAACAGCGGTAACCTATCCTATGTGATCGGAGATCCCGTGAATTAGGATGGCGAAACAAGCTGTTGATTGACTGAGGGAGAGACCCCTTAGATTATAGCTCAGTTCGTTGGAGATGCACCGTCTCTCTAATACTGTTAGGCAGGATGATTAAGTTCTTAATGTGATCCGAGCGGCTTGGTATAGCGGGGATGTTGTCCTACAGAACATCCTATAAGGAACACACCTATATGAGCTCGATTGTTAGTCACAATCTATGAGATGTGGGTAATCTCTAGATGCTCATGAAAAGGCCTCGAAGTGTGACTTATATGCTTCAAAACAGAGGGAAGGCACTTGGCAGCCTAGTATCAGTTAAGAGGTTATGTGAAACTCATCTCGCACAAAACTGTCAATTCAAGGTTCTGTCCATTGTTCAGTTGTGGATGAGTGTAGCTAGCTTTCTAGATGGATGTTCAACTTAACAGTCTCCATCGAAACACTGGTATATAAAAGGAATGTGGTTCTGAGAATTTCAAACTGCGTACCCTAGAGTTTGGTGGGGATTGTTAGATATTGTTAGATATTATGGGCTTGGCCCATTTATTTAATATCTCTATTAAACTCTATGGTCCGTACATGTACATTAATGGTTTTGTACCATATGGGAATTTAATCGAGAGACGACTCTACTTAAATACTTGATCATTGATCGATCTATTTGAGAAGTAAAAGTGGGTCACCTGGATGCCACACGCGCGCGCGCGCGCGCGCCGCCGCCCGTGACTCCTGGTTCTCCGTCTCCGTCTCTTCCACCGCAGAAGGGAGGTGTGACCCCTTGGTGCCGTCGGCTTCTCGTCTTCTGGCCTCTGCCTATAAAACAAATCCTCCCCTCTCGGTTAAGCTCTCTTGGCGAAGTACACCACTCTCCAGCAGCGCAAGTTCTTCCCGTTCCACCTCCGGCGAGCACCAGAGATGGAAGAGTAGGCCTCCGAAACGCGTCTCCGTCGTGGGCTTCACCTGCTCGGGTGAAGACGGGCGATTACGTTTTTGGGGAGTGTCAGTGGTGACACGACTACTCGCTGGTGAACCAGTAGCGGTGCTTCTTCACGGCGTCCTTGTCTGCACTGCATCGAGCGGGACGACTACAACAACAAAGCACCACCATGGCCTTTCCTGGTGCGAGCGGCTCCGCCGCAGGGTATAATCTTCTTCACCCTCTTCTGAGTTTCATTATCAATATCATGATGTTTCTAGGCAATACTGCTTTCATATTCAACATGTTCTGTTTGGTTGATTTGGATGATTATGCTAGTTTTCTGGTTCCTTTTATTTTTGTGATCATCATGGTCTTGATATTTGAGAACACATTTTTAATATTTATGATCATGTCTGTGATGCTTCAGCTATGTAAAACAATGTTTCACATATGTTTCGGCTCTATAATTTGTCTTATCATCATGTTAACTTTTGTCATGAACTGTTTCTGTCTTTTCATTCATGACTTCATTCTCTTTTTTATTGCGTTATTTTTATGGATTAAAATAAATATGAAAATGCCTTATTTGTCAACAGACACTTGTAAGGATTTAGATGGTAGGGGGGGGGGGGTTTAAATAGTCTATAAAAATTACTTCTATAATTCATAATTCTACAAGCACTGGCTCTAGTTGACTTCAAGCAAGCCCCCTGCACTTGGTTTATAATATTTATCCCGCTACAAACTCTATGTATTTGATATGATGTTGCTTAATCGAGTACGGTCTTGGTTTTGAAGTGGATATATCAAGGTCCTTCATGCGTGACACTTGATAGACTATTAGGTTTATATGGGTTGAAGTGCGAATGTGTTGATGTCTTTAGCATTAACTGTTGTACTTTAGCTCTTATAAATTGGACGGTTTTATTACAACAAGAGGCTCAAGCATCTCTATTGGTGTGAGGCACTTGAAAGTACGTGCACACCTGCACCATTACAGTGGAGGAATCTACATCTATTCTCGGTGTGATATGCATGGTAATGCCACCTATGGTCGACATGAGTGGCCGTAAAGGTGCTGAAGTAACCGTGATCCATGCTGGTTTAAAAGATATATAAGATGATGGGGATATTTAGTAATACCTTTGGTATAGAACCTAAAGCCAATAATCGATCATATGGAAGACCGCTATCCTAAAAATTAAGATTATGTCACATATCCTGGTCTTTTCCAAATTCAACAGTGATGGTAATAGAAGTACCAAGGTCCATGGAGCACATAGGACAATTTTATTATACAATGTGGTGAAGCTAGCTCTATTGACATTTGCAAATAAAAGATTCTTCCCCATATCTTTATCGAGTGTTGCAGTCACAGTTTTATTTCCTTGCTATTCAACTCAGTTTACACCTTTGTTAATTTAGAACAAAAATTTCATGATTATTTCTTTACTAGTGAACGTGAGTTGAAACTATCACATCTTAATCGGTTAAGCATAAATTACATAAAAATGCTTTTGAATACATTAGAAGGTTTAGAGACACTAGAGACCGATGCTAGTTTGATAATTTCTGATATAGATTTGGCCAATTTATCTTATTCAAGCCAACTAGATCATCATAAAGAAAGACTAGAGGGTCAAAACTTTATAGATATTAGTCAAGTTTTGCATAAAGCTCTGGCTAGTAAAAGATGAGTCAAAGAATTTATTAGTTCACATAAATCAATGGAAAAGTCTAGTCGTCCTATTTACATTTGGATGTGAATCAGATAATTTGAATGACAAAGGCAAAGATGTGTATGCTACTGAATTTGTGTGGTCTCCCGAAGATAAATTGAATGTTTGTGCTCCTCTCAAGATAAAAAGGACGTTCTCAGTGCAGAGAGCTCCCGCTCTATGCGGGATATGAGGAAGGGTGTCAGTGGCAAGCCTTACCCTCGCCTGTGCAATACGAGGAGACCGCGACTCGAACCCGGGACCTTCCGGTCACAGACGGTAAGACTCTACCGCTTGCACCAGGCCCGCCCTTCTTATACTTCTCTCAAGATGATTAAAAAATCAGTAAAAAAATATTAAGTTTACTTTGGATGTAGGCAAGTGTGATAAAATCTTCAATGAGCTATTGGGCAATAGGAAAAATCTGAATATCTCATGCTATGCCGTCACCTGATGAGTAAAAGTGGCGAGCCTATTATAAATGACATAGTCCCTATTCTCCTGCAACCAAGGATTGCAGCACCTTTCGTCGGCAAATACAAATCGGCCATTAACGATGATTGATTTGTTGTTTAAGGATGCAAGTTGATCATATTATGTTCGCTATAAACACTATTGATTGCAAGATGTAAAAGTGTTAGTTCAGCCCAGTGAAGCCGAATCAACCATAGAAATAAACTGTACAGAAAGACCAGAGCCTTTGGAAAACAAAAAGGTGCTGGGGTAGGACGGAACTAAAACCGCTGGATTTGCCAATTTTAATAAAAAAAAGGTATATATAGATGCCTCAAAATTGAAGAAGAAGATGAGGCCGAGCTTTGAAGGGGCCAAATATCAAAAAGTGGAGGATACTGATAAGCAAAAAAAAATTTGCCAAAGAAAGTTGAAGATTCAAAACTGCTTGCAAGACAAAAGGTACAAGCTGACTCATCAATCATCGCAAGGTATTTTGCCATATTATTTTTCTGACTGGCTACACCATGGTCTTGGTCATATCCTTGAAATTATTCACCATGGAACTACAGTAATATGTATGTATGTGTATATATATATATATATATATATATATATATTTGTGGAGCATCACAATGACAGATTCTTGTTGACAATAATCGAGTCACGATTCGTTGACATCGAAGAAGGTGAGAAGGGCAACGTACAAGATGTTGATTATCTACAATCAAGGTGGTGTCCCTCAATCCTGTCTCACACACAAAAGAGAAGGCTTAATTCAACGAATACACAAGCAAGGATCAAGGGACTGACAAGTGGAGGTGTTTCTAGCAAAATCTACATCCATCAAGAAGGTACGAAAGCAAAACAAGTTGTTTCTATTTCACATTGAAATTGATCAAGTGCTATGGCCGATACATTAATAATCGCTCTCACAACAAATATGGTCGATGAGTTGTTGCTTATCATCACCCTTAGGTAACTTCTGTATAGAATATTGTTTTTTGGAACATAAGCCTTGCCGAAAAGCAGGGGTATATGTTTGCAGTCAAAATTGGCATGCCTTAGCCGAATACATGCACCAGACGATCTAGTGCGTTACACCGAATGGTCCTTTGTGACTTCCCAGGTCGAGTCTGAGAAGGACCCAATTTCCTTGTTTGATATAGGTCGATTTTGATAATGCATTCGTGATGTATTTGGACTCTACCTCGGGATAGACCTACCACCCTATAATTATAAAGGGCCACACCCGATTGAGGGAAAACACATATGTTTCATCTATTTTACCTTTTCCATCTCCTTTTGCCGGCCCTAATCTCTTCCAACCCCATATCTGCTGTTCTTCAAGCTTTGCAATGAAGTTTGTAGGCGTTAGTAGTCTTGTTGATCTTAGAACAACCCTAAGTGCACCAACCCCGATGGGGTTCTTCCCGGGTTGGTGTCCGATGGTCTTCCCGGTAAAACAGAGAGCACCAGATGGTCTGGAGCGAACGGTCAGATGGCTCTTACCGGACAATCTAGCGTGCTTGCTCCAATGCTGTGGGGATTGTCTGATGTGTACACTTCCACTTTTGTTGGATGGTCTAGTGTCCACAAATTCGCGGAGAGTTCATCGATCTGTGATCCACATGTTCTAGCATCGAGGGTACTGTCTGGTATGCATAATATTGCCATCAATAGACTGTCCAGTGCTTGCGATCTCGCTGATGGTTCACCAATCTGCAATCTGGGCGTCTAGCATTGTGGTGTGTGGCAGCCTTGTGCGCCAACACTTATTGAACTAATTTTTGTGCTCGATCGCTACATGTGTGACTAATGTGGTTAGTCTTGCAACGGGAAGCAGGAATATGCACACTAACTATAGAGACAAGCACAATATCAACTCTAGTAGTAAAATGGAATACGGATATTATACGATGACTTAAATCCTACATGTAATAGGACTCAACAGAGATGTGCTATTATGACTCATTGGTAGATCTTCAACGCTCAATAAATTGGAGGACGATGGGGGCATCCGCGTGAATTTGGCAAATGCGGTTTCGACGCCGGGCAATTTTTACTGACCCGGGCCGATTAATCGACTGATTTGCAACTGGTTCTCTTGGTTGCCTGTTCGTGTGCGTGGCTTTGTCGCTGCCGTGCGGGCCCATCGGCTGGCCCAAATCCTCACGCAGTCCCGTTTGTTGGCTGAGAAACCCATTTACCAGTCAACCGTCCTGCCAGCACATCGCCGACGTCGTCAGGGGCCAGGGTCAGGGCCGGGACCCGGGATTGGGGGGCGCTCATTTCCAGGTCCTCCTAATCATACTCTCTCGTCCAAAAAAAAAAGTGTCATTTTTTATTTTAAGATATCTTGTTTGACTATCCGTGTTATTTAAATTTTTTATATAAATATTATGTTATGACTTATTTTATTATTAGAGATACTTTAATAATGATTTATTTATTTTATAATTTATACAAAACTTTTTAAATAAGATAAACGATCAACCTCACCCCCTCCGCTCGGGAGGGGTCTCGGTTCGTGTGCATCCGGACCTCGCCCGCTCTGCTTGGTAGGTTCGTCGACCTCGTCGGCCTCTTCACGAAATCATGAAACTTCTTCGGAGATTCTTCGATTTGCAAGCATCGTACGTGACAACTTGCGCGAAACCTTCTCAAATTTGTATCATAGCCTCCACATATGATATCATGACATCTTGACAAGTTTCATGATTTTCGGACTTCGTTTGCTTTTTATAGAATTTAAAAACAACTCGACCGCAAGTTCGTGATCATGTTTCATGAATAAGATGTTCGAAATTGGTGGTCTGGTCCTGGATACGGCCTCACATTATACTAAATAACATGAATATCATTTTTTCATTCATTTTTTATTATTCAAATGACTACCAGTTATAATTTGAATTATCCAAGAAAATTCAATTAAATGAAATAAATTAAAGAAATATAGAAAAAGTCCGAGAAATGTGCCACATTAGAACATGGAGTATCAGGTATTGTATGAGGACTGCAGAAAAAGTTTGGAGGTCAAAAGTGAAAAAAAATATATGGTTTGCCGAGTGTCAAAAAAATGACACTCAGCAAAATCACCGATTTACCGAGTGCCAGGACGTATGACACTCGGCAAAGATTTTTTAAAAAAATTTAAAAACCCCTCTTTACCGAGTGCCAGTCCGGGGGCACTTGTCAAAGATTTTTTAAAAAAAAACCCTCTTTACCGAGTGCTAGGCCAGGTGGCACTCGGCAAAGAATTAAAAAAAAAACTTCGTCGAGTGCTAGATCGGGGGCACTCGGGAAAGGGGGGATTTAACCTCCCGGCCCAGCCGGCCCACACACACCGCACACACGCACCCGCGCCGCCGGCCCACACACACCGCACACACGCACCCGCGCCGCCGGCCCACACACACCGCACACACGCACCCGCGCCGCCGGCCCACACACACCGCACACACGCACCCGCTCGAGCCTGCGCCCGCGCCGCCGGAGGTGGAGGAGAAAGAGAGGAGGAGGAGGAGAGGAAGAGAGGAGGAAGAAGGAGGAAGAAGGAGGAAGACAAGGAGGAGGAAGGAGGAAGGAGGATGAAGAAGGAGGAGAAGGAGGAGGCGTCCCGGCCACTACCAGCAACTCGTCGTGGACATCGCGCGGATTGTCCTCGGCACCATCTCTGGTCTGATCCTTTGATTCATTTTGCTTGACCACTAACATGTCCTACAAATCCTATAGTGTGTCTTGCTTTTTTCGGATGGATGGAGTAGTTATTAGTTGATATGATCATATATAGTTTAATTAATCTGGTGTATAGTTGACTCTACAAATATTTTGATGACAACTAATTTAGTCGATCAATGTATAGTTGTATGCTTCTGTACCAATTCTTTATGCGAATGTCTAACTGTATTTTTAATGTGCTCTCTTCTAGAATAGATAGGTTTCGATTACATCTCTCTTCCATGCACAATTTCCTTGGATCTAAGGCTGGTCATTTACCTACAGTTTGTCCAAATAATCTCTCTGTTTCACCGACTATTTGTGAAAAAAGCAGATAAGTATCTACCTACCATCTAGAAGTACTGAGAAGCCTTACAATGTTAGAGAAGAAGAAAAATGACCGATTATTTGTGGAAAAAAAACAGATGTATCTACCCCATCTAGAAACAGTGTCAAGCCATAGATATGTCGGAGAAAAGGAAAAATGCTAAATAAAAAAATGTGAACTCATTTTTTAGTGATATAACATAGTTAATATCCAAGATTCTTTGAATATTAATAGAGAAGATAGCACGATGGGTCTTCTTCAAAATTAATGAGCACTTATTGTACTGGAATGGGGTTAACTTTCCCTATGGTTAGTTCAAGCATTTCAATCAAATCTTTCTATTTCATTATGACTTGTCAAATTATATGAATGAACATTATTTTTTTGCGAGGATATGAATATGAATGAACATCTAGCTAAACATCATACAAAAAACAAAATCAAGTAAAGACAAATATATATATATATATATATACCATTTTTCTCACTAGCCATGTTTTCATTGGCAGACTTTTTTCTTATGTGTTACAGTTCTTGCACATTGTATCAAGCGATGAGCTACAACAACTGAAGAAACTAATTACAATTTTAACGGTTCTCATACATTCATATATATATATATATATATATATATATATATATATATATATATATATATATATATATATATATATATATATATATATATATATATAACTCATTCTAAAAAAAATCTTACTACTTTTTTCATAAGCAACATTGAGCCCATCACAACATAAACAAAATTAGGGCCTGTTTGTATGGGAGCTAGCTAAATTTGTGTCCAGGCATCCATCCCAGGCATCCGATTTTGACGCTGGCGCCAGGATGCATTTGCCTGCCAACGCTGCATCTAAACAGACCTTGCACGCGGGGACGGGACGACGTAAAACCTTATAAAAATTTCCAAGGAGTGCTACATCTAAACAAGTGCTAGCAGAGTTGAGCTACTTATTCCGCCAGCTTTTGCCAAGGAGCTCTCTCAGACCGTCATTGATGACTTGGAAAAAGCGGCACCCGTGTTGCTCTGTAAGTTGGAGAAGATCTTTCCACCCGGCTGTTTCTTGCCGATGCAGCATTTGATTGTGCACCTCTCGTATGAGGCACAGATGGGGGGGGACGTGCAGGACCGTTGGTGCTATCCAATCGAGAGATGTCTGAAGACTCTTCACAAAAAAGGTAGAAATAAAGCCAAAATTAAGGCTTCCATTGCAGAGGCATATATTCTAGAGGAGGTGTCGAACTTCACAGAGAAATACTACACTGAGAACCTTCCTAGGTTTGACATAGACTTAACCGAAGAGATAGGAATGGAAGTAGACAATGAAAGGGATGATGACGAGGACGCTGGAGACGAGGTGCGAAATCTGAAGGACATACAAATGCTTGAGCGATTACGTTTAGGCAATGACAATGAAGACAACATTCCTCCTTCAGATAGTGTTGATGAGTTGGACAATGTTGATAGTGATGACGAGACCTATGATCCAGCTAATCTCAATCATGAAGATTATTTCTAATACATGTAATACTATATTTTTTGTAATTATGTTTTGTTCATTTTTGCATATATTTCTAATACATGTATTACTATGTTTTTTGTAATTATGTTTTGTTCATTTTTGCACCTATTTCTAATTACGTCTTGTTTTTTTTATTTCAGGTGATTGAACAAAGATGGCGGGCGACCATCATAGGTCCGTGAACTCGATTTACCAAAGACCATGCCGGCTGCAGGAGGTGGTGAAGGGGCGGCGGAGGGATCGGACAGGAGGAGGAGGAGGACCACCAGCCACAGGAGGGGGCCGTCTCCTCCCACGCCGCATGAGGAGGAGCTAGAGGAGGAGGTGGCGCCCGTGGACGAGTCGGACGAGGAGCTGGTTCGGCAGACGGACGAGGAGGAGGGGCCGCATGAGGACAACGAGTGGGAGGCGGTAGGCACAGGTTCCGCTTCCTCCGACTCCTCTTCGAGTGTCTACTTGTGAGGTCCCGTGAGTCTCCCACAGGTTTCGCTTCCTCACCAACGCCCAGTGATTCGCCCCGAAGGGCAAAAATAAGTAACTTTATATGTTATCACCACTACTTCATATGATATGATGAAAAAAACTAATATTTTTTCTTAATCACTTGTGCAGGAACTGGGTGGTTGTGTCGGGTGGTAGCGCACGGCTAGTCAACAGCATCCTGGGTCTTCTGTGCAGGCAACACATCCCCGGCATTGTCACGTATGCATCGAAGACGGAGCCGGCCTACTCGTTTGACCACTACGCCATCGCCCTCGATGCGGAGTACCCCAACAAGGCGGCGCGGGTGAAGGCAGAGTTTTGGATAAGTCTTCCTCACACAACATTGCTCAATACGTCGCATTCATTGGACTTTTCTTGAAATAATGAATGGATACATCGCTTTTGTATGCAGACTTATTACAGATGCGAGGAGGGATTTGAGGCCAGGGCAGAGTAGGTGACTACCAAAGCCTGTAAAAAACTTGTCACCAACATGCATCATGAGGTGCGCATCCAGGCCATCGTAACCTACTATGGGTCGAAGCTTGGAGAGAGGAAAACCAAGAAAGATGCAAGAGAGATGCAACTGACCTGGGAGCAGTACCTTGAGGTAAATAAAGAACATCAATATTGATTCATTTTGAGATTAAGTTGGTTTAATTTGATCTTCTTATATGTCCAATACTTGATGACGTGTAGATGATTCCCTGGTGGTGCCAAGCGTATCCCGAGTGCTGGGCGATGATGGTGGAGAGGTGGTTCACGGAGGAGTACCTCAAGATGCACAAGGATGCCTGGGACCATCGTTTGCAGATGCAAGGTCCAGCACACCATCAAGATAGTCGCAGCCTCGCCAGATACAAACAAGCATAGGTACGCGAATTCATTCATCTATTGTGATGCTCAGTTCTGTCTGATTTCTAATCATCGTGCTGTCTTTCTCGTAGTCGTCGTCATATAGTGGCCAGGCTTGCTCAGACTTCTAGGCATGGTGTATGGCCCACAAGGGCAAGGCGACGTCCGACGTCTCCTTCAACCTGGAGGACCCGCCCGAGTCATACACGAACTCGAGCGTCCACTCCTGCATCAGTGAGTACACTGAGGTGGCAAGGTCGCTCCATAGGCCAGACCACGATCCGAGCACCCAGGACTTTGATGGAGAGGCCGTCATGAGGGCGGGGCAAGGCAAGAAGCATGGGCGGTTCTAGCTTGGCGACGGCGTCATCGACACGGCCTCTACTCCCTCTCTCTCCCAGATCCGAGCACGGAGCACGAGCGAGAGCCTGGCCATTCGCACACGGCCGACCGCTACACAGCACTGGGTCGATGCACTCAAGGTTATTCGTGTTTTACTCGTTATACATTGATCTTTACACACCTTAATTAGCTTTGCATTACTGAAACATTGGAGTAAAATATTGCAGGCCCGTCTAGAACAAGAAATGATGCAACATCAAGAGCTGGAGGCCGGGCAGCAGAGGATGGTGGCCCAGCTGGAGGCCGAGCGGGCCGAGCGGTAGGCCCAGGCATAGAGACTGACGGACATTACGAAGTTCCTACAAGGGCTTGGGCAACATGTGGGCTTCTCTCTGTCAGCTGGACTGTTGGTTCCACCTCCGCCTCCGCGTTCTGCAGCTGCAGCTACTCCTGTGAGTATGAAAGTTTTTTACTTTTGCTTGTGCTTTACTTGTATGGCCTCTACCTTCCTAGATTAGCTATCCAAATAATCTTGTCTCATATGCAATTTTTTCTCCTTTGTGCAGTCTCCATCTGACGGTGGTTCGAATAATCCACCTCATGCACCTCCGAATGATGGAGCTGTGCCTTCACCACAGTCGTAGTGGCTAAGATGAGTGCACGTTGTATTTTTTTCATTTGTTGTTCACTTGGTGATGGACTTGTGATATACTTGTGATGCACTTGTGGACTTTGATGGACTTGTGATGGACTTGTGGATTTATTTGGATGGACTTGAGCATTTATTATTATATATGTGATATATATTGTGATGAATGTGATATGTGTGGATGGATGTATGGATGGATGAGATATATATGTGATGGATGAGATATATATGTGATGAATGAGATATATATGTTTGTATAAATTTTTTTGTCATGATGGAATGTAAAAAAAATTAAAAATTACCGTTTTTTGTCACTTTGTCAAGTGTTGCAATCGGCAAAGGACCCCGTTGCCGAGTGCCATGGTCACAGCACTCGACAAAGCTGAAAAAATGGGCGCTCGGAAAACCATTTTTCCAGCTTTGCCGAGTTCCATGACCATGGTACTCGGCAAAGAATTTTTTTTAAAAAAAAATCAAACTTTGCCGAGTGCCAGACAGAAGGCACTCGGCAAAGAAATTTTTTTTAAAAAAATTCAAACTTTGCCGAGCGCCGGCCAGGGGGCACTCGGCAAAGAATTTTTAGAAGAAAAAAAATAAAACATCTTTGCCAAGGGCCGGATAGAGAGTACTCGGCAAAGAATTTTTTAAAAAAAAATAAAAAATCTTTGTCGAGTGCCTGTAGGGTTGGCACTCGGCAAAGCGATCGTCAATGGGGCCGGCGCCGTGATGGTCGTTTTTCTTTGCCGAGTGCCCCTGGAGCTCTCGGCAAAGCCTTTGCTGAGTGCCCGATAAAAGACACTTGACAAAGAGGGCTTTGCCGATTATTTTTTTACCGTGTGTTCTTTGTCGAGTGCCGCACTCGGCAAAGGCTTTGCCGAATGCAATTTGGCCATTGCTGAGTGCCTCAGGCACTCGGCAAAAAACCTGAATCCAGTAGTGACAGCTATGGTGCTGCTTATGACTACAATTACCACAACAACGACGGTGCGCACTTCAATGGTCCACGCTTCAACCCTAATCTCGGGGCTCATCCGCCAAACTATGGCCCCGGATGGGAGTACGGGCAGGGACGAAGGGGACGGTATGGAGGTAACGGAGCTTGCGGGTGGAACCGTGGGTACCGACAGGCTCGCAGCTATCAGCGGCAGCGGATGCCACCTCAAGCACCTTCTTAACAACATGTACCTTCGCAGCAACACATGTGCCACCGCATTAGCATATGCCTCCACAGCAGCATGTGCCTCAACCACCATTGCAGCAGCATGCGCCACCGCAGCATGTGCCTCAAGCACCTTCACAGCAGCACGCGCCACCGCTGCAGCATGTGTCATCACAGTAGCATGTACAGAATCCCTCTCAGATCCTGATGCAGCAATCAGTGAATCAGCAGCAGTACACATCTCAAGCTCCTCCAGCGGCATCGGCCACGGTGGCTCAGACATCATCAGCACAGCCCGGGCTGGGTTTGAAGCAGCAGCAAGGTGCCAATGCGGAGCAGCAGCAGCTAACAGGAAAGGGGGCACAGGTACAGAACATGGTGTCAACACAGATATGATGCAAGGATCTCAAATTTTGCAGGGCTCTTCTTCGGCTGCTGCACCAGGTGATGTGCGGGTTGAGAACTCAGTGATAGAAACAACAAATGTGGGTGCTGCGGGTGTGACTCAGAGTCACCACTAAAATTTGCAGAAGGTGTGGAGTGTAGGGCCACCTGATGTTTGAGTACATGGTGATAGTGTTTTGTGAAATTTGCAGAAGCTCTGATCATACCATGAGTCGGTGCCCGATTCTCAAGCAACCAAAACCAGTAGCCCAATTGGTTGGTCAAGCGGCGGATGCACTAGCTAGTTTTCACATTCCACATGCACCAATTCAGCCGACAAAGAGAGATTTGAGAATGGCTCTAATCTCGACTTCTGGTAAAAATCTGACAGACGAGGATGTCGTTGCTTTTTTACGTGTATTGGTTTCTGATACTTTTGATCGGGAAGTAAAACGACACAGTGGTTCTAAGTTCAAGGTTCTTTTTCCTACAAAAGGTGATCTAGCAAAGATGACAAAGTTCAATGCCGAAATGGAGGGTGTGACTCTCGAGTTCCAAGAATTCAAGGAAGATGAGAAATATTTTAGTCATGCTCTACCAGTAGTTTGGATGCGAGTTTTGAACCTTCCAACAATTCTAAAAGAATATATGATTCTGTGGGCTTTAGGAACTCTTTTTGGGTTACTCAAGATATAGACACGGTGACTACCAGAGCAAGTAGATTTGGACGGTTTTGCAGTGGCAGTGCTAGAACCTGAGGCAATTCCGACCAAGCTAGATATCATCATTGGTAATAGGTACTTCCAGTTGATTTTTGAGGTTGAACCTTATTTGCCAAACATTGAGCTACGGAGCATCTAGGACACCCAGAATGATGGGAATTAAAATCATGGCAATGGGGCACCAAAGGACACTGAGATGGGGGAGACACAAAATCATGGTGATAATATCATCTCAGATGCAAGTGGAGCAAATGCAATGAATAATACCAAAGTGGGAAAAGAAGTAAATGCTCTGAAGACACAGATGGTCATTGATTTTTCAGAGGATAATTTATTAGGCGAGGAGAATGAACTTAGTGAGGCGGCATGTGATTTTGTTGGAGTGAAAAAAGGTCAATCGGTGAATGTGAGGACTGCAGCTTCTTTTGGGACATTGTCAGCACCAACAGTCTTGCTGCAGTGACCATCGCAGCTAGCAAGGTCAGGCGGCAAATTGGTCACGGTGGCCGAGCTGAAAGTGTAGGAGAAAATATTGACAGCGGGCAGCCCAATGAGCCAAACGCAGCAGCAGCAGCCCATAAAAGGGGTAGGGGTACAGGCTGCGTGTGCAACTGGGACTATAGGTCTTGACTCACAAGAAAATCACAACCAGCAGTCTGTAACACCCTAGGTGTTTGGCTTACACATTTGTACTTGTAATTCATAAACATGAGTATCATTCATCCATTCATGAGCTTAGATTGTAGGAAACATGCTTTTGAAATATTGCAACATATTGTTATATTCCATGTGTGTTTGTTTTAGGAAATGAATAGTGTGCAACACTCAAGTGCAACATGTGCAACTCACTTTAGTGAAACATGGTTAGCTAGTACTATGCCACAAACTCATGAAACATGGCTTTGAAACAAAAGTAGCAATTCACTTATTTTTCCTTGTTTCAATGCATGTGGTGCTTGATTTTTGTGTGATCAATATGTGGTGTGGCTAATTATCCTCTTAAACAACTTAACTACACTTAGAATGTCCTTAGGAACAATGTTCATGTTGATCATTTTGCCTAATTAAGTTTCCAAGTGATAGTTTGACTTGTGTTGACCCTAGAACTCTTTTGTTTGACTGATTAAAAAGTATAGCTTGAAGTGTTTGCATGTCTAAACAACCTAAAGTAAAGTTGTAGCAAATTTTATAAGGAACAAAAGCTATTTTATGACCATCTCATGAAAATGTAGAGAACATGCTCAAAAAGGGCCCACAACTTAGTGTTGAGGGCTGATTCAACACTTAGAAAAATTTCTAAGTATTGATTTCATTTACAGTTTGGTGAAGCTAACATTGGCATGATTTTACTCTGCATTGGTTGAGAATTAAGCTTTGATCCTTTAATAGAAATTGTAGCTGGTATTTAGGTGTACAACTTTCATTTAGATTGTTTTCACTAATGATTAACGGATTTGGAGAATTTTCATCGCCAAGTCTTGCTGACAGTCGTCCGATCGAAGTCTGAATCGGTGCTACAGTACCCGACGGCGTTCAGGGCTTGAACGCCGTGTGGCACCGCACATCGCTGCCGGCCTACTCGGTTAGGCCATGATGGGCCAATGAGTGCCACATCAAGCCCCAACACGCGCCCGTGAGCCTCCCAGCGCCCCAGTTCATTTCGCTTCTCGCCTCAGCGCAGCAACGGCGACAATAGCCACCGCCTCCGCCATTGATGCCAAGCACACCGCCGTCGCCTAGCGCCCTTGCCGCCGCAAAATTGCTGCCTCCAGCTAACCCACAACTCCACCGTAGCTTCCTCTAGCTCGTCCACCTTGCCGTTGAGCCGAAGAACCAAGGTAGTGGCCACATTTTCATTTCCGCCGCTGTCCGGACCTCGTCGGAGTTGTGCTCTCCGTGGCCAGCACAGCACCGCTTCTCTCCTCCCTCCCTAGCTCTCGTCTAGCCTTCTCCATCATGTACAGATGCTCGGGTGAAGATGCCACCATCAACGCCGGTCCAGCTAAGCCGGAACACAGCCGCGCGCCGCCGTGCGCCATGGCCGAGTCGCCAAGCGCCATGGCCGGGGTACTTAGAGGCTGGTAGGGTTTAGGGTTAGGCTGTCAATCGGTGCGGGAGGTCATGGTGAACACGGAGGTACCCTTCTCATCGCCGGTGACGCCGCCGTCAGCGAGCTTCGCCGGTTCCGCGTCGAGCAAGCCACCTCCCCAGCTTTCGTTTCACTGACGCGCGGGCTCAGCTGACCGGTGGACCCCGCCTGCCAGTGACTGAGTGTTAAAAGGATAGTTCAAATAATTCAGATTTGAGTGCTGTTTTGTAAAAATTGTATCTCTAGTTTTGTAGATCCAAATTGGGTGGTTCCAATTTTGTTAGGATCATGGTGAAGTGTAGTATTTAGGAAAAATATAACATGAACACTTGTAGTAGAATGTTTGGATGAATTAAATTGAAACTTGAAATGTGTTTTTAAATGAATGCAAACTTGTTTAATTTATATCTTGAGTTCCTGTGCTCCAAAAATTATGAAATTTTGTTGGTGAGCTCTTCTTGATGAGTAGAAGCTCTAGTAAAAATTTGAAAGTTAGTGCATGTATGGTTTGTGAGTTATAGATTTTCCTTTTATCATTGGATGATCCTTGTGTGAATTTTAGTAATTTATCTATGAATCCAATGACCATGAAATTTATTGGAGGATGTCCTAGTCCCTTAAGGATGCTAGGAAAAATATAAAATCTTTTTCTTGATACTTTTCACTAGGGTTTCCTATTTATGTCATTTTAAGCCTTTATGCCTTGTCATTTTTGTGTAGGATGTTATACTTGCTCAAATGATGTGAAATTTTCACAGTAGCCTACTTGGAGCATATAGTACCTACTGTAATTTGTATAGATTAAATGGTGCAGTTTTCATATATGTTTATCATTCCTCTTAAATAATTAAATAAATTAAGAAAGGCATTAAAAGAAAGGAATTGGTGGTGAACACTTTACTTTCTGGTGTTCTTGTGATATGTGTGATAAGTGAGTAAAGTTTGTTTTGTCCAATTATATGTTTACAACATAAGTTAATAAATATTTCCTTGCATTATGTCTTTCTAAACAGTTCTCGGAACTTTACAAAGTTCACCATGATAATTTGGTTTGCTAGGAAAGTGGTGAATACAAAAGTTGTAGATAAATTATGTATCTAGCTCCTGTTAAAATTTGGTGGCATTTAGCTCAGTAGTTTAGGAGTTACAATCGTTCAAAGTTGGATCATAGTTTTGCTTGCTCTCTGTCTTGTTTGGACCTAATTATGTGGTTCTGTAAATTAGACATGGTAAAGTTTGGAATCATGCCTTGAGGTCTGAAAATGAATTGTAGGCAATTTCATAAGCTTTCTAAATTCTCTTGTTTCCTATCATTTCGATTTGTAGATCTCCGGTTATGATCAGTTTACTGTACCACTACATAGTACCTATTTTGCCGAAATATGAATGTTTGTGTGTATGCTTTGTTACTATGTTCTTGTTGATTGTTTAGGTGCTAGCCTAACTTGAGAACATGCTTAGGTGCTGGTGCTAGGTCCTTAACTGAAGATGAGCAATTATACATTAGGTTGTATAAACTTGGTAAGTTAAAGTGATTTGAATAGAGCTTAAGTCAAAAAAAATGCGGACTGCAGTAAGCATGTGCATTCCCTGAGCATTTCTAACTTCGTTCATGTGCATCCATGATATTTATCTTGCGCATACATGCAATAGGTGTGCCGGAGAGAGTGACGCTTCTAGAGTTCAAGGGAGTGAGCCAAGAGGAGAAGCCCGAGGTTTAGGCAATTGACGAAGCAGCCGCCGAGGAGGAGTTGCCCAAGTGCCCTGACCACCACCCATCCTCTTTCCTGAAAGGCAAGCCCCAGAGCATTCTAAGTCTCCCATGTTTTTACAAATATCTTGAGTATCTTTTATTGTTGATGATGCATTAAGTATAGGAATTGGTTGGAACCAATTGTTGCATTATATATCTATCCTTGTCCAGATATCGCACTTGAATCCTATTTAAGTTCAGGAACGGGTTAAATGCTTAGCCATGCTTAGTGCGGTAGAAGTCAGGTGATTTCCTGTCACCTGCGAGCTTTAGGATGAGGTGGATCACGGTTGGCTATATTTGTTATCATGGAAAAGAACCATGTTAATAATGAATGAAGACCGAGCGGAGTCTTCTGTAGGGTTGGACATAGTGACTCCGTCTATGTCATTTAAGGACCGATACGCTGTATGTCCTCATGTCATGTTGAACGCAGCCTAACACATAGCTGGCCGAATACCTCATTCCGACCGTGAAGCCTAGTAGCTTGACTCAGGCTGGGAACGTGAGCAGTGGCGCGCATTCTGGAGGTAGTAAGGATGTGCGGAGAGCCATTGGCATAAGCCCAAGGTGGGTTAGAGTCCCAATCAACTTTGGTAGAGTGGTTCTCTAAGAATGCTGATCTGTTCGGACTCGTGACTCCGGAGTTGTGCCAAAGGTTGATTGCGACCCTGACGGGGAAGCAGGGTTTGTGTTTAGGAATACCCCTCCAGCTGGATAGAAATCGATTCGAATCGCCGTCTCTCCCAGATATTGAGAATTTGACTGAGCAGCGGCAACATAGATTCAATTAATTTAACGATATGGTTAAATGGATGATGATGATGATAATGTTGCCACAATTTATACCTGCTATGGTTATTAATGTTTGCATCTTAATCAAATGATTGCTTAGTACAGGTGCTAATATAGATGACAGGTTAATGGCTAAAAGTCACCGCTAGCTCAGGTTAAGAGTTGATCATTATTACTTATGCTTTTCCGCAAAAAGGAAGTGTCAGCCAGATCCACTAAATTAAGCTATGCATGATCTTTGGTGTCATTTGTTTTGGTTTCTGACGGGTAAGTCTAGCTGAGTACATTCTCGTACTCAGGGTTTATTGCCTCTTGTTGTAGATAACATTCTTTATCAGAGCTTCTATAAGTATTGTCTCCACCCAGCGGGTGACGAAGACTAGATCACGGGCATGATCTCTGTTTATCTTATTCGAATGCTTTTGTGGGATGTGATCAGTAAGCTGGTACTTGTATTTGAACTCGTGTGTGTGAGTTAAACTATTTGCTTCCGCTACCTTACAAGACTTGGTTTGTAATAACTATGACTCTGAGGTGTTGTAATCTATGTGCAAAGTGTTTGTGAAATATTATAACGTGTGATGTGTTATGTTGAATTACTGTGATCTTGGTTGTATGCAAGTTGGTTTGAAATCCTTCGTGGTTTCAGTTGACTACCGGGTTTATATGGGCTCAAGTGCAAGAATTTGATCATTTCGGCGATTGTTTTTGTACTTGTGCTCTTATAAATTGGTCGGTTCTGTGACATAGCCTTCCATGTTAGATGAGGGGGCTGATTTTGTTTGGCATTGACGATGTCGTCGGGTATGTCCAGGGATGCTAATGGGAATAAATCAAGAATGTTTCGATGTAGAAAATATTGTCGATGGTGATTACCATATCAAGTTTGTCTTATGAAATAAGGTAGACGGTTTTTTATGAGCAATTTTATCTGTATATGGCGCAGCACAAGAAAAGCACAAAGAGAACTTTTTATCAGAGTTAGTACGAGCTTGTACTAGCTGCGGGGATCTACCTTTTCTAGTAGGGGGGATTTCAATATAATCAGGAACCCATCATAAAAACATAATTCTAGATATAATAATAAGTGGCCACTTCTCTTCAATGCCATTATTGAAACTTTGAATTTAAGGGAACTAGAGATGACGGGTAGAAAATTCACATGGGCTAATTATGCTGAAATTCCAACTTATGAAAAGTTAGACCGTATCTTGGTCACAACTGACTAGGAACAAAAATTTCCGTTGGCTATAGTCTAGGCACTCACCCGATAAATCTTCGATCACACACCACTTTTACTAGATGGAGGGGAACCATCTCACAGAGGCAATGCTAGGAATTTTAAATTTGAGCTTGGGTGGCTGACAAGGGATGTTTTTTTTATCTGGTAAAAGAGGTTTGGGAGTCTAAGAATAGGGGTAGATCACCCATGGAACGGTGGCAAAATAAGATTAGAAGGCTATGACGTTTCCTTAGAGGTTGGGCTAGAAATTTGGTTTTCTAAAACAAGAAGCATAAATTAGACCTGATGGATAAGATAGACATCTTTGATAGAAAGACAGACACAAGTTTGCTATCACCTCAGGAGGTGGAGCTTAGACATCATCTTAAAGGGCAATTAACTAAGTTGCTGAGAGAGGAGGAGATCTATTGGCTCCAACGATCGAAAGCAATAAAGTTATTGCAAGAGGATGATAATACTAAGTATTTCTATCTGGTGGCTAATAGGGGACATAGAAAAACAAAAATCATACAGCTAAAACAAGAAGAAGGAATTATTGTGGGGATGCGAATTTGAAAGATTATATAAACAACTGTTTGGACCCCATATACAGAATTCTTTCTCAATGGATGAGACTTTGAAGCATGATATGCCTCAAGTGTCGGAGGAGGAGAATGAAGTATTGGTGGCTCCATTCAGTGGGGAGGAGGTCAAAATGGAAGTCTTCGATATGGAACATAACAAGGCACCTAGCCCAGATGGCTTTCCTGCAGAATTTTACCAATTTTTTTAGGATGTTGTCAAGCTAGATTTGATTAGCCTCTTTTATGAATTCCATATGGGGCGACTGCCTATTCATAGTTTAAACTTTGGGGTAATTACACTATTATCCAAGATCATTGATGCGACCCGGATACAACAATATAGGCCTATTTATCTCTTACATGTGTCCTTCAAGATTTTTACAAAGGTGCTTAACATTAGAATTTTGAAAGTGGCGGATAAACTGATAGGTCTGTCTTAGATGAACTTTATTTCGGGGCGCTATATAATGGAAGGAGTTGTAATACTACATGAAACAATTCATGAGTTGCATAGGAAAAAACAAGATGGAGTGGTCTTAAAACTAGACTTCGAAAAAGCGTATGATAAACTTAAGTGGCCTTTTATACAACAAGTCCTCATAATGAAAGGATTCTCACCGGTTTGGTGTGAATGGATTTCAAAAGTCATTACTAGAGGGGGTGTTGCAGTAAAAGTCAATGATAATTTAGGACATTATTTCCAAACAAGAAAAGGAGTACGCCAGGGGGATCTGTTATCTCCAATCTTGTTTAATATAGTGATTGACATGCTAACAATTCTTATTTCACGAGCAAAAGAAGCCGAACATATCCAAGGAGTGGTTCCGTATTTGGTAGATAAAGGACTCTCAGTCCTTCAATACGCGGATGACACTATTATCTTTATGGACAATGATTAAGAGAGGGCCAAAATCATGAAGCTCTTGCTTTGTGCTTTTGAACAACTATCAGGACTCAAGATCAATTTCCATAAGAGTCAATTATTTTGTTATGGAACAGCCAAAGCTAATCAAAATGAGTATGCACAAATTTTTAGATGTAACGTAGGATCATTCCCATTTAGATACCTAGGAATTCTTATGCACCATAGAAAACTCTTGAATAAGGACTGGAAACATGTTGAATAAAGATTTCAAAAGAGACTAAGAGGTTGGAGGAGTAAGATGATGTCGGTAGGAGGGAGGTTTATTCTTATTAACTCGATTCTAAGTAGTCCTCCTATGTTCATGATGTCTTTCTTTGAAATACCTAGAGGGGTTTTGAAGAAGTTGGATTATTTTAGATCTTGGGGTTTTTTTGGCAGAGTGATGAACACATAAAAAATATAGATTGACAAAATAGGAGGTAGTATGTACACCAAAAGACCAAGGAGGATTGGGAGTCCTAAATCTAGATGTTCATAATAAGTGCCTCCTAAGCAAGTGGCTTTTCAAGTTGTTAAATGGAGATGGGGTTTGGCAACAATTGCTTAAGAATAAATATTTAAGGGACAAAACTTTTACACAGGTTCAATACATGCCCGAGGACTTTCAGTTTTGGGTTGGTCTCATGAAGGTCAAGGATGAGTTTATTTTGATGGGTAGGTTTGATCTAGGTGACGGATCCTAGGTGCGTTTTTTGGAGGATTCGTGGATAATGCCACGACCTTTGAAAACGCTCTTCCCAGCACTATACAATATTGTGAGAAAGAAAAGTGCGTTTATTAGGTCTGTGCTGTCTACGACATTGTTAAATGTAGCTTTCCGGGGATCTCTGATGGGGTTAATTTGCAAGGGTGGCACAATATGGTGGTATGGTTGCAGATGTACATCTAAGAAACTAGGGAGATCACTTTGTGTGGGGGCTGCATCAAAATGGGTTGTTCTCGGTCAATTCCATGTAGAGAGCTTTGTTAGGAGTACAGGCTTTACCATATAACACTTTAATTTGAAAACTTAAACTACCTCTCAAAATTAAAGTCTTTATGTGGTACTTGTACAAGGGTATAATTTTAACGAAAGATAATTTAGCTAGGCAGCAGTGGCAAGGAGATAGGAAGTGTTGTTTCTGTTCCTCCAACGAGTCCATACAACATCTACTCTTTGACTGTCTTTATACTAAATTCATGTGGAGAATTGTTCATGTTTCTTTTAACCTGAAACCTTCAAATAGTGTACACAATTTGTTTACAACTTGGTTGAAAGGGTTAAATAGGAAGATGAAATCTCAAATTCTTGTGGGTGCAAGTGCCATTTGCTGGACGCTTTGGTTAACCCGGAATCATATTTTGTTTGACAAGGCCCTAGCACCATCTTATTTGCAGGTTATCTTCAAGGGGACTTATTGGACCAGGTACTGGTCTCTACTTCAGAAGGAGGAGGATCGTCATATGATAAAGATGGGTTGCAAGACTATTGAGACAGCCGCGATGGAGGTGTTTGCAAGACATGGCTCGAGATTTAGCAACAGAATTACTCTTTAGAAAACTTTGTTGTCTTTATGGCTTGAAACTTAGTTTTTGAGATTCCCTAGACCTTTTTATGCTTACTTGTAATAATGAGCAACCATATGCATTAGTCGATGCAGAAGTTGGGATATTAATATATTCTCTTTTCTAAAAAAAACTTATTTTCATTTCTATTTATGTCATCAAGATTGATGAGTCAATGTTTCTCGGTTACGTTGTACTCCCTCCGTACTCAAAATCCAAATCGTTTAGGAGTACGAGTCTGCTGTTCACAATTCATAAAATTTCTGCTGATCCTTCGTCTTCCGCGGTTCAATCCCAAGGACATTAAACGAGCGCATGTCTCCACGCACGAGCGCACCTACAGCTTGGCAAAATTCGTGCAGTGTCGAGGACATTAAACGAGCGGACTTATAGCGCGACACAAAATTCATAGTCCCGATGTCCCGACGACATTAAACGAGTGGACTTATACGACAGATTCGCTGGTTGGTTTCTAGGCTGACTGGTGCTAGTTCGTTGTGAGAGAAAAATACTGTTGGCTGGCTGATAAGTCTTGGCTGAAACCAACAAGCGAACAGGTTGATAGCTTGATGCAAAATTCAGATTCTTAAACCTCTTTCATGCTCATGTCACGTCGAGGTACTGCAGAAAAAAGAACCACAAAATCCAAATCAATTTTTCGTAATCGATTAGTTAACATGGTGATAAACCATATTATGAAAGATGAAAAAATCATTGGCTTATCAGATTCTCTATCGAGCCGTGAAAAAGATTCAACAAAAGACAAAAACAAATTCAAACGAGCAGACTTATAGCTCGGTGCAAAACTCGCGCAATCCTCCATGCACTGCACAAAAAATGCATCTAGCAAAGGGGCTGTTCGGATGGTATGAAGTTCAGCCGGAATTTACTGTTCTGGGCTGAAAAACACTGTTTACTCTCTCACAGATTCCTTCAAATTCATTCAGATTCCTCCCAGCGAACAGGGTCAAAGGAATCAAACCTAGGACCCTCACCTCAGCCTTCATGACACAAAGTGTGTGTTGTATAAGAGAAACCCGAAACCTTATTTATTAAGGGCAAATAAGGAAGAATACACTCTAATTAAGCACTCCTTGTGGTGTCCTAAATTATGTTCAAAATGACTTGAATTTTAAGTAAGGAGGGAGTACGATTTGTTTCTTTGTCCCCTAAATCCACGTATCAAGGTTGCAGGTCATTATTAATGTTCAGCTAAAGGAATGCAAAGAAGCCTTACTAAGATACGAATCATGCCACCTATCCAATTATATCGAAAACATCCTAATGTGATAAATTATATTAGCCGAACACTACTACAAATGATGGTACCAGTGTGTAAATATATTTGACCATTAGACAACAAGACAAGTATAGATGGTCAGCACCTGCTAGAACAGAAAACTTACCAATACCAACTTGTATAACATATATTTATGCATTGTTGTCAATTATTTACATTAGCCACATTCCATGTATGTTTGTATTATAATTACCTACCTATGCTAGTCGCGCGCGCGTGGTTCAAAAAACAAATCAATAATGCATAGGGGACCATCATTTTGTTTGTGATATGCTTTCTGATTTAGATTAGCAGGATGTGAGGGCCGACCTTAGTGTGTGTGTGTGTGTGTGACTAGGGCCAACCTTAGTTAATAGCAACGTGTTTGCAAGCGGGAAATCCTGCGGCAGCGGAACACAAATCAACAAAGCTCCAATGCTTTGTGGTCGGAGCAGGGATCCGTGTTCGCTCCGGCAGCGTAGGAAAGCCCTATTTGGATATGGGTTTCATGACCACACGGTGCAGCACGAAGGTACTGCCGATTTCTAGTTCAATCCTCTCCTCCGTATCGAAGCAATGGCTAAAATATCACATACGTCGCGAACGATGCGTTTAGTTTGTGAAGTCACCCATGCTTCTTGAGGTGATGCATGATGATAACCCTGTACATAGGCTGGTTAACGCGGTTTGTGGTAAAAAAAAACCGACCCAACCCACAAACGACGCAGTCCCGTGATTTAGAACCCGCAAGTTCCACGGGTTCCACAGCTTAGGCACGGCGGTAGTAGTAGTACGCTACGGCCATAGCCTCCACGGTGGTGGTAGTAGTACATGCATGCATGTGCTCGATCGATCACCTGCAGCGATCGCCGGCAGCAGCTCCGTTGACCACGTCGCTGAGGAACTGCGGGTCGCAGCTGGCCGACCTGGTGAGCACCACGCCCCGGGCCGCCGCCGCGTCGAGGCTGCTCCTCCGCTCCTGGCACGACCCGTGGTGGCGGTGAACTCCCTGCACTCGGCCTCGTGGGCGCCCAGCGCCGCCGCCCGTCGGGTTCTGCCGCCGCACCCGCTCCTTCACCGCCTCCGCGCATAGCCCGCACAGCCAGTCGCCGCAGAGCCTCCGCCGCTCCAGTCGCCTATGTCGATGTCTGGCTCCGCACACACGCGCATTCTGCCTCTCCGGCCACGCCGGCATCGTCGCCGGAGGACCCGCACTGCAGCAGCCACCCGTCGTGGTACCCGGCGTCTGCGGGAGGTGCGGCAAGGTGCTAATGACTGCAAGTCTCCCTCGAGCCTATGCCATGCCAGTGCAGTCGCCGGCCAGGTCGAACACCCAGCGTCGCGCTTGAACCCACCTTGTTGGCTGTCGCGCCCCGCTGACGCCGACGAAGCGGTCAACGGCCGCGCCGACGCCATGTGGTTCAGGGCGGCCAGGCATCCGCCGCCGCAGCGTCGCTACTGCTCCCAGGCCACTGCCGCTGGGGCCGCGGCGCCCTCGATCTGGCTGTGCTCGCCGCCGCCAAGATCTCTGACAACGTGCTTGACCCCAACCAGCACCTCCTCCACACCCTCGCTACCATGTGCGGCGACAAAGACAACAAGCTGAACGGGGTCGATGGTCACGAACCGTTTCCAAACCAACCCGGCTGCCTTTCAAATACGGTTTTGCGTGGGTTGGTTTATGGGTTGGTCCGGATTAAAACCCGACCATGTACAGGGTTACATCATGAGTTTATCCCATAAACTTTGATGGAATCAACTCATTCCTTATGCATATACTCATTATTAGCTTGTGAGTAATGTGGTGGTAATGGATCCACTCATTCTATTCCACAAACCACCTCATTCCTCGGACCAAACACACTGGAATTGTTTGGCAGGATTGTCACGATGAGCCAGCTATATTTGGATTTTAATCGTATCAAACAGGCCCAGAAGGGCAATTTATGCTGCTTGGAATATTTGGAATAAACAAACTGATGAATTCGAGGTCAGTGGCACTCAAGATGCATGGTAACTAAATACATCTCCTAAGTCCAAAACTAGAAAACCGTCCATCTGCAGCAACTATTGTGCCGCTGAGTTGATATGTTGCTGGACGCAGGAAGCTCCACATGTTTTCTGCTGTGGAATGGCCACAGAACTGTCGATTGTTGTTTCCTGACTAAAATATGACACTGTATTAAGGGTGCTATATGTTTTCCTGCATTTAACTCTTCTGCTAAGCACAATTTTTTGGTGATGAATGCTTTAGTATAAAATCCAGCACACTATGTATTTGCCACCGTTGGTTTCCACTTGCAGTATACCAATCCAGATATGTGCAGTCTCCTGGTTTGTGACATCATGATTTAGTGTTGGATCAAGAGCACGAAGGATGAAACCATCATAGGTTATTGTCTGCCTAAGTAACTGGATTCACATAAGCTAGAAATGAAAACAAAGTTTGCAATACTTTGCAGATAAGCACAATTGCAGCTGCTACAATTGCTAAGGTCAACCATGGGTTGCTGAAATGATTTTGCCACAACCATGCCATCCATCTGTTTATACGATTCTGATAGTGTCTTTCTAGTTTCTCGTGCAAAGGCTGCAGGTAGTGACTGGAACTCATATCAAAGTCTATATTTTTTCCAAGCTTGGCCAAAAAATTCGACACATCTGTATCTGATCGCATGTGATGCACAACAATTCCTCTACGAAGGTGTACTGATAAGCTGAGACATGAAAGCAACATAGGCAGTTATGTCGTTCCCAAATTTAGGACATGCTTGCTCAAAGGCAATAAAATTACGTAACAGACTACAAGTTTTGTCATCGATAATCAAGCGTGGAACCTCCAGCAAACCTTCATCAAACACCACGTCCAAAAGAGAATGAGGATCATCCATACTATGCTCCCTCTTCTTAAATTGAACTCCTGCTTCATGATATTGGACTGCCCGGCGCCAACACTTCATATGGTTACCCCTTTGAGAATGAATGTGCTGGCAGTTGAACACCAAACTTACGTCTTCACACTGATTAGAGTAATTAAAATATCTGACAAACTTACCAAGAAGTCTGTAAAAATAATGGGATTGAACCTGGTATTCATGATGTTGAGCAATATTCTGACTAGGTTTGAAGTACAAGTGGCATAAATGGAGCAAATGTTGGAAGTCCTTTGGTCTGTCAGATTCGCCAATAGCTGTAGTATACTTCCTCAATATACCTTCTATATGCTTAGCAATAGTTTCTGTAAGCGGTGTACTGACAAGCTTCTTATATGCAAGGATCTCATATACCCTCTTGAGAACAAAAAATGGGATTTGGTTTTCTAGTAGGAATATATCACGGGTGATACAACTAGTATACATCATTCCTATGGGATCAAGGTTCCCCTGTGGTCGGCCTTGCATTAGATCATGAAAAGTATCAGTTTGTGTACTTTGACATTGACTTGCATCTGCATTTCCTTGTTTTACTTGATCAGCAGATATCTCAATCAATATGTCTGATTTCTCAGTTTCAATATTCAACGCACCAATACCTTTATGTAACTGCAAATCTTTACTGACGGGCATTTCGACAATTTCATTTGTTGCATACAGTGAATGTAGTAGAAAGCATACATCAAGTAGGAGCATCTGTACAAATTTGTTGCTTTCAACACTGATATTGTCTTGGTAACAGAACCTTACTTCCTCCTCTAGTCCCATTTATCGCTAAAATGTAATCATGCAACTCCTTATGATGGTTATGATTCAAGACAAATTTTAGACACTTCCATTTCTCTCTCTCCATGGAAAGAACATTTGGAGCTGAATTGTGATATGGCCCGATGGAAACAAAAATAGGTTCATAAGCTACTGGATCAACATGGCGGATATGTTTCGGGACTCTGTAGATCAATGGCAGTTTGTGACGACATGGGTACCTTTGATGAAGAGAATGATAACGATTGAGTTGACTTGTGATGGAAAATGCTATTTCATCTATGTCCAACGTGACATCAGTGGTACTCTTCCCTTTCATCAATGCTTCTTCTTTGATGGCGTCTGTAAGGCTGCGGTATCTGCAAGTAACGCGAATTAACAAGAGGTTAGAACTAACATGATAAAGAAACTGAATGTGCAAATAAATTGTTGACATATCATTTAACAAAAATAATGGAAAATTGACTAGGGAAGAAATTTCTGTGGTCAGCTTCTTTTTCGCAAATGTGCCTAGACTTACCAAGATTAAAAGGCGACATATACGAGCATTACACTACTAGCCTTGCAATGATCACCAACAAAGTTCAAATACATACAAACTATTCGTGACCTGGCACAACATAGTGTTTAGGAACACAACTAACAAAGCAACATAACCAGTACTCCTAGAAACATTTCAAATTCAGATTCTCTTTAGAAACATTTCAAATTCAGATTCTCTTTAGAAACATTTCTCTACTGACTCAGAATCATTTCGTGGAACCGTTTGGCTAGCTCGCTAGATTCTTGAAACTAGAACTGGAATCAGGAGAAACTAGGTTTTGGGAGTTTCTCTGTACTACAAAATGAGAATTGGTTCAATGTGAAACATTTATCTCTTTCTGGTATTTCAGAAACTTTTGTCACTGCCAAAAGCGCCCTAAGTGAACAGTGTAACTTTGACCTCCATGCACCGCCGTTCACAATGAGCACACGGAACACAGCCGCCTTCTCACCACCATGACAAATGAAGACGAGATGACCACTTATCTGATGTCCCAAACACAACCTGAAGCACATCTTCACACAATCCTTCTTCATCAACCAGCTAGTCCAACAAGAATCGACCTTATCATGCACCAACCATCACTGAAACGGGTGAACCACTAATGAAACAACAACGGCCAAATAAGACCGGAAGCCCGGAAGCCATGTGCTGGAGACTGGGGAAGGGGAGGTTGCGCAGCCCTGATAGATAGTTGGAGTTGATCTCCAACACCAAGAACTACCAAAGCCAAGACGACCACAAGAGAATGACTCGCCACAAACAAGCAAGCAACCATATTGGGGAGCCATGCTAACATCACGAGATGTGACGATCTCCATTGGCGAGGCAAGGAGGTCACTATGACTAGAAGAATCCTCCATGGTGGGGCTTGGAACTGCAACACCAAGCACCCAAGCAGCCTCTTCAAGAGACAGTAGCATCATCACTAATTCATCATGGAGAGCGAGCTCGTCAGCGGAGAGTTCCCTCATCTCTTGCCCCATGTCATGGCGAAGAGTCACCACCTTGGTGATTGCCAATTGAACAGAAGGCATCGTGAGCCTCTCCAGTGGAGACAGGTATGTGACGCACAGAACTGAACAATACATAACATCTACACTGTAACTTGTACAATTTGAACTTATGATGTAGCATTGTTTCATCTTGCATTTTCTTTGACAGAAAACTCCAAGAGAAAATGAAACATCTTTTCTCTGGAAAGGAATGATATAACTTCATAACTGATAACTGAAAACAAAATTCAGAATCCACAAAAAGATATTCTGGATTACCGATATAGTGGTTCAGGTAATTTCAGAAAAGATGTGCTTCAACTCATTATAGGATAATGCCAACTCTGAGGCAGGATAGACCAACGCGGGCCAGTACTCACTCCATTTTATAATAATTGACCAAAATATCTGAGGCAGGGAAGGATCAACGCAGCACAGTACTCAATCCATTTTTTGACCAAAAGATCTGAAATACTTGGCATATTTCAAAAGTTGCCCTTGATACAAACTCAGGTGGAACAATGTAGCCAATCATCACGTTGGATAAGGAACTAGGATATTCAAGTTCCAAATGCCAGATTCCCAAGTTCTTCCATTTCTTCTCCCCAGCAGCTTTAGGGTTGTAAGAAAGGCAATGAAGCGAACATATCTAGCTTTTCTTCAAGTGTGATTGCCTAAATATGTATCAATTGGCTAAAAGTGCCAAGTATTAAGGGAGTACATTCCAGAAGAACTGAACCATTCCACCAATCCGGACATCTTTTAAACACATGCTATAAATACCTGTAGTTTCTTCTATCGATTCTTTTATTGGACAGACTTATCGTAGCAATAACATGTTTACACATTTGCGATTAGCTTCTACACTGCTTGAGCTCTAAAAACATGTAATGCATGAAAACCATACATGGAACTAGGGATGAAAACGGATCGGATACGGACAGATATCACCGATATTACATTTGTTTTCATATTTCTGTCCGGATTCGGATTCGAATACGGATAGTGTCAACTATGTCGGATAGGATACGATTAGATATCGACATCATAAATATGCGATTTGAGCATTCGGATACGGATACGGTATCGGATGTTGGATATCCGGACTCAGATATGGACAGATCTCAACCCCTCTAAACGGATTCGGTTTCGAATACGGTCGGAAAATATCCGTACCATTTTCATCCCTACATGGAACTATGAAGAAATGGAGAAAAAAAGTTTTGAAGTGATCCTGTACCAACAAGGACAAAAATAAAAAAAGCAGATACTTGCTCCAAACTATTGAGTGCTCTTTGGCCACCTGCGATGGATTTTTTTTTCACAAATGTATTGAACTTAAATGCTCAAATTTAATTATGCTCGAAACTTGAGTTGCAAATTTCCTTTCTTTTTACTAGGCTTACAGCTAAAATGTCAAACATAAAAATATTATAAACACAAGATATTCGAAACTCGAAAGGAGTATATATTCCAGTGTTCCCTTAATTTCCTAAAATGCCAAATGGAGCAGTTACAAAATGCATTACGGCATTTCCACAGGACATAATTTCAGATGACAGAAACTCAAATCCTAATCATCCTAACATGTGGGGAAATCAGGAACAGGAAAAGCACACAGAAATGGATCCAAACCTATTTTCTGGAAGGGAAAATAGCGCCCCGATAGTCTCCCCACGGAGGTGATCCGATCAGAATTCCGTCATTCTTGCATCGCAATCGCAAATGTCTATAATTGTGATCAGATGCCCCCTTCCACACCACATAGTTCAGAAAACCGGGTGTCAGATCTCAAAGAACGTTGGTTTGTTGGCCTAGATCTGTGGTAACTGTTTTTTATTTCTTTCTTCAGAATGAAGATTTAGCTTAATGTGCCGCAACACAATCCAGTGATAATTGGGCTCACTCTGGCCGCCTGGGCTCGTCGCCGAAGGATGCAGACGAGCTTCGTTAAACGGCCCACAGTAGCTGGAATGCCCATTTATCAATTTTGACCTAATATATATAAAAAAACATTATTAATCATGATGTATAATAATGATTATCATTAGATTAGCCATTGGATATATTTTTATAATAAACTCATTTAAAATATAAATATTACTAATATTTTCTACTACATGCCGTAAATCCTATGCAACTTTTTTTAATACAAAAAGTAGACTACAAGATGATGATGTTTGCCGGTGGATTGCTCCTTGAGATAGGAAAGCGAAGCATGTCAATTTACAGAGTTCCTAGAAAATACAAATGCCATGAGCTGCAGGCCTATCAATAAAAGAACAACACTGCTGCATCTTAGAATAAATTTAGAAAAAATATGAGCATCCACGTCAAACAGAGAACTTGAACTCGGATAAGCACTTTCCATCGCAAAGAACCCATCTAACTTATCTATGCTCAATTCACAATTCTCTTTATTATTATCTCTCGTCTTGATGGAGTGGGTCCCGATCTTTCGACAGGTAGAGATAATTGTTGATTTGGTGGAGATGCGATACACCGATCCGGCTTCAAATCAAGAACCAGAACGTTGCAAAGTTAGCACCACGTCTTCTCATGTTACCAACCGTGTCACAATCCTGTTCACCTCAAAGAGAAGGTTAATCCCTGCCTATGAATCGAAGAACATAAGCAAGAACAAAATAGACGCAATATGAATAAAAGTGTTAGTTGTGGATGTATGATTAAACACACAAAGTTGGGGTCTCATAAACCGATTAACGACGATTATTCAATAACATATTGATCTAAAGTAAAACTCAAACCTTAACTTAGGCGATGGCTATTCAATATATAGTTTAATGGGTGGTCCAAGACCCATATTTGTATCATAAGTCCTGACATGTTACACATCCCAACGGCCCAAAACAAGACGACGCAACACCCTGCCATATTCTAGATGTACACTTGTTTCAACAATTGTCGTTGATTCTTGTCGACGGCAAAAAGTGAACTCGCCGCCGGCACACATAGCAAGCTGAGAGAAACCACGTGGAGCAGATCCTGAGCTCTCTTCGGACTTAGTAGAACACCGGACCAGATGGTCGTGGCCTAGGACGTTGTCGATGCGGGACCCACAGGATACCCCGCAAGAGAGAGAGAGAAGATCTAGTCCAACCAGGATTCTTCCCATATAATCGTAGTAGTAGAACTATTAGGTAATCCTATTAGGAAATCTCATTGTAAACCGACTAGGACTCTGGCCTCCTGACTATATAAAGGAGGGCAGGACTCCTGAGAAAAGAAGGTGGTACAACACAACACAATACAACACTTTACGATCAATCCAACGCAAAGGCTAACGCCGACTGGACGTAGGGCTATTACTCGATCAACGATCGAGGGCCCGAATCAGGATAAATCGACTGTCTCTTGCGTTTACCGTCGAGTTCTGCATACGCCGAAGCCCGAACATACTGCCCCGGGGACCCCCGTGGCAGGCTATCGCCACGTACCAAAGAGCTATCCAGACTTGCCTTGGGAATCAAATCGGTGAAAATGTGGAGGCATACGTGGACGATGTGGTGGTATAGTGTATTTTCATACTATACTTATTTGATTTGATGTTATAAATATCAATACCGTTTTTTATATTGACTAAGGATACATCTCGGTGGAGGTTTCATGACCTAGTTTCTAAGACTGTCTTGTGTTGGAAACGGTGTACATAAGCTGGATTTCAATGAAACTTATTCATCACATGATACTTCAAAAAGCACTCACCACCCAAAGATCCCAAGAAGCGCTACAAGGTTTCACTCCAGAAAACACTCAGATGACATTTTGTTCCTACTCAACAAGACTTGAAGGAGCAAAGCGAGATTTTCAGAGCTCAACCATGAAGTGCTCGGGGGCTTGTCGATGCGGGACCCACAGGATACCCCGCAAGAGAGAGAGAAGATCTAGTCCAACCAAGATTCTTCCCATATAATCATAGTAGTAGAACTATTAGGTAATCCTATTAGGAAATCTCATTGTAAACCGACTAGGACTCTGGCCTCCTGACTATATAAAGGAGGGCAGGGCTCCTGAGAAAAGAAGGTGGTACAACACAACACAACACTTTACGATCAATCCAACGCAAAGGCTAACGCCGACTGGACGTAGGGCTATTACTCGATCAACGATCGAGGGCCCGAACCAGGATAAATCGACTGTCTCTTGCGTTTACCGTCGAGTTCTGCATACGCCGAAGCCCGAACATACTGCCCCGGGGACCCCCGTTGCAGGCTATCGATGGTCAAACATCGACAGGCGTGTCAGTCAATTTGACCCTGTAATTGATAAGGAGGGAAAGGTGATCAGTAATTTAAGGTGAAATATGTCGGGTGTTGCTCCAAACAGTTCCAAATATGAGGCTAAATAGCCGATTCGATAAGGCTATTGACTAAATAGTTGATATCCAGCATGTTCATAATATAAGATGTTGAAAACGAACATTATTGGCAATTATCAGATATAAATGATACAAATCTAATGCCAAAGATCATAAAACATACGAAAACATAGTAAAGGGGCTAATATGAATGAAAGCATTTGCATTGACTATATCCCATATTGGCTCAAAGATTAGGACAAAAACAAGTACAATAATGAAAGCCAATACACTTGCAATGCATGGGTCATCGGCAAAAATAGCTGATTCCAAAGTAAATAGATGCATAGCACGTGCCCAATCACTTATCTAGTATAGATGGATCTACAAGCTCATCCAATCTAACCTATCATCATTAACAGAGGGGGGTGAGCGAGTCGAATATAGCCATAATAATGATAACAAATTAAACTCTTAAAACACATAGATCTATCCATATATAGATAGGGTTATGAGCGCGTGTTACGAGTGTGAGAGTGTAAGCAACCAGCCGAGGGGCCGATCTAAGTGGTTTTTGTCGTATAGCATGCGAACGTTCAACCACCGAAGCATAAGTAAATCTATAAACCGACCAAACCCAATTTACGGCACCATCAATAGGTCGATCGAATCGATGTAGCATTGATAGTAGAATGGCAAACTGCAAGTCTAGCGATCTATAAATGTATTTATATTTGGACGGAATCGCGGACGCGTGCCATACACGTGAAAAGCTCAGGCTATCGGCTAAAATATCCGATAGAAACATAGCGGATGGATGATGTCATATCTCCCTTAATGAGTAGATCCATTGACCAAAAATACCCGATCTTGTGCACTACCAACAAGTTGGTAATGATGATAGCAAACCAGAGATTGATGACTAACAAACCTATTCCTTAATGGAAATAGGGCTTCAAACACCCACTATGATCGATCAAGACCAAGATAAAATGGTTGGTAAATGGGATCTAACGTCAACGGTTGAATCTTAGCATAAAAACAGTCGACAGACGATAGATCGAAAGATGAAGACTGAGAAATCTTTAATATATATCGAGCAATAGGTGATATTATGCTAAATAGTAAACTATTTAACACAATATCGATAACTAATCCATATCAAAATTTGTATGAAATTGAGCCGGACCGATGCAACCGTACAAATTTTGATAAGAATCAAAGGATAACTTGTATTAGTAATTGTAAGAGATACGAGCCGGACCAATGCAACCTTACAATAACTGATGATAACTAACTTATACAAAGCTTGCAAGAGGTCAGACCTAACCGATGCAGTCTTACAAACAAAGTATAAGTCATGACAGATACTCACAAATAAGCCGAAGGTCAGACCTAACAGATGGCAATCTTGCTTGCCCAAAGAACTCGCTAAGATCTACTCTACTCCTACTCCTAAGGGGTGACATAGAGCCGAAAAAGGTAAAGGTACTTGTTTTGATTGATGTGTGGATGTCCATTACAATAGTCAGGGTTCGATATTTATACCCGAGGCTTGACTACGAGTCCTGGTCGAAAAAGACCAGTTACAAAACTTGGTAAAAGGGAACAAAACTTTCTAGATTACAATAACTTGGACCCCAATCTTCCCCTTCTATGGAGTCCAACGTGTCTTCTTACTCCATGTCTTGTCGTTCCTGCCGATAGGGCCCATTCCTTTGAGATGATGACATCATCTTATCCATTTGATTATGATGGAAACTTAGTTAGCCGATCTTGCTGAATATTTTGGGTTTCCTTGATAAATTCTGATCTCCTGAACTAAATTTCGGTGTCAACAATTCTAAAGTAATTTTGATGTGGGACCAGTGCTATTAGAAATATTATCTCCTTAGGCTCTGTGCATAGGAAGAACATCCAAACATAGTGCGTGTCTGTTTTAGTGCAAGATGCTCCAAGAGTCTGAGATGGACTTGATGTTGGGGAGAGTACCGTCGCCCGACACCCCTTCCTCCCCTCCTTCCTGCTCCTTCTTAAAATTCATCATGCAAAGGTTGTTTTGTAGGATTGCCCCACGATGGTTGTTGACGATGATTTCGTCAACATTCTAGTTGGTAAAAAATGTCACAAATCTATGACATACGAAAGGACATAAGCCAACCATGAATGATTATGGTTCAAATAACTTGATTCCACATGTACATGTCCTCTATTTGAATGTAGGTACAAAATGGACGAAGAACCAAGCTTGGGGGCCCAACTTGACACGTCTCCCGACCACCCAAGTATGGCAAATGGACAAACCAACTCCACCATCATGATGAGCAATGCTTCTGGAAGCCACCTGCAGAAGATGAGTTGATTTGGCTCCATATGGAGGTTGGGTGACCTTCACATGGACCCTATCAGCCACTGCAAGCTAGCCAGGATCCTCCCAACACACTCCCAAGCACTCCTAGCCCTTGGATGAAGAGTGTGCTTTCTCTCAATAGTGGAGAATGAAGTCCCTCGGATTCAATGACCCACATCTCTATCATCCAACATGATCAAGTGGTCCCACCACCCCATATCCACACTAGGAAATTTAGTATGCATTCATATCTGAATTCTCCATTGCCCTTTCCCTTTTGCTTTTTCTTCATGGATCCTCATGCTTGAATCTTCAAGAACCCAACTTCCTTTCATGCATAAAACATTGAGAAAAGCTTTCACAACAAAAATTGAGAGTTTTTGGGTAACAAGAAGGGGTCACCTGACCGCCTATTTGCACCCACTCAGTGCACCACCTATTTTTCTATGACACGAATTTGATGAAGGGAACATGGTGCAGATTTGGTAGTGACAAGGGGTGGAACCCTGGTCGGTCGACCACCCTAACTTTGCCAAATCTTGTCACATTTTGTCCATGTGACCTTATCTAGCATCAAAAGTGGTTTGCACTTGAGTTTGTCACTACTAAAAATACCCCCCTTAGTGACACTTTATTTATACATTAGACAGGCTTTATTTCATGTCTACGAGAACATAGGGACGTTTTCATAAAGTGTGTTAGAAGTGTCTTCGCATGGAACGTGTCAGAACTTGTAGAGACAAATTCTCAAAGCGTATCAAAAAGATGAAAGGACGCTTTGTAGACGTTATTTGCATGTCTACACATATTGATACACTTTTATAGATACATTTATAAAGCGCATCTATTTTCTTAGTTATGATTTCTAGCAGTGCTTTATTATGTGTTAAGAAATTTAGAGACGCTCTCATAGATACATTAATATTACATGTGTACCTACTTAGTCACGCTACGTAGTGATGCCTTATTGTGCATCAAGAAGTATAGAGACGTTTTAATAGATGCATTTATATGGTGTGTGTACTGATTTTGATACATTGTATAGGTACACCGTGTTGCGTCTCAAGAAAAAAGTAAAAAAATCATATTGGTGTCTACTAATATAAATACGTTGTTACAAGTTGTGTTGTAACGTTTTAGTACGTCTTAACAAAAATAGGGACGCTTTCATAGATGCATCTATAGCGAAACTATTAATATAGACACACTTTATATTAACAGCCTACATATTAGAAACAAAGTTATTTTTTAATGGTCATGAATGATTTTTATACTAATTTCTATGATTTGATAATAAGAAAGTGAATCATGAATTGCATTGATAAAATCTATTCTATCTTTACAAACCAAGATACTGATTAAATAATAGATTAAAGTGCTTTGAATAAGACAACCATGTTCATCAAGAAGCTTAGGAAAAGTGACCTTATCATACAAATATATATAATTTGTCTCTAACGCCTAAAATCTATCTTGTTCACACTAAACTTGTAGTTTGCCTTCCCATCCACATCAAGTCACATGCTTCCATTTACTTGTAGCTTCCAACCACATAAAGTCACATGCTTCCATCACGCTACAAAAATAAGAGGAACCAAAGTTTCTAGGACATCAACAACTATATATGTACTATGCTTGTAGCTAGGGAAATTAGAAATGAAATAGGAAATGTATTACCTGCATATCATTTGTTGGAAGTACGCATTAGCATTTGATTCTTCAGAACTGTTAGGCTACAGCAGAACCTACTTAGTCGCCTTCTGAAATATAATGCTCAAATTTCAGTTGTTGCATGTTATCACATAGTTCCACTAACAACTCAATATCTACTCATCTAATTGTCGTGTATAGCATCTGTTCTTATCATTTTAAACAAGAAGCCATTTAATTTGCTCTAAGTCTTACTCTAAAGTCTAGCTAAGAATATATGCTCATATCAAAATTAATATAGAAAAACAAAAAAAAACTTCTCATGTGGTACAGATAGACACAACAGGATATGAGGTGTTCTATCACTGGGCAACTGATTTGCTCATGTGTGGTAACGATGACCGGGAAAAATCCTGGTTTACTTTAGAATCATAGACATGTGATTGCTGCTTTTTTTTCAAAGAACTATAGTATTCAGGAGATTAGAATGTAGCTGTAAGAGGTGTGATGGGGAGGGGGGCTGGCGGCTGCTGTGGGAAGGGGCGGCGGCTAAGGTTGGCGGTGTGGAGGAGGGAGGCGACGGCAGAGAGAGAGAGAGAGAGAGAGAGAGAGAGAGAGAGAGAGAGAGAGAGGAGAGGGGTAGGAAGGAGCAATCGCTCGTCTATTGCTTAGTTTGATTGATTACATCGCCCCTAGTATTTATAGTCCCTATAGGACTTGTACTCCAAGCAACCTATGGGAGATCCTTTCCTTCATTAATCATCTCATCTCATCTTATCTCATATCCATAAGTAACCATGTTTCCATTGATTAACTATGATGTTGGTGCGAGAATGAAGTCTCCTTTTACCGTAGAGCAAACAACGATTCGAATTGATTAGGATCAGCTAGGGTTTCCCAACCATCCGACATATGCAGGTCCAGGACCTACATATATCAACCTTCACTCGGATCCTCCAAAATATGAATAGGTTTCGCGCCACCTAGAGAGCACAGTACTCCACCGTCCTACATCATCTCTGATGTTTCCATAGGGTGGGTACACGCTACTCTCGCCATCTCTCTACTCCCAGTGTGTAGTTGTCCTTTCTCATAATGGAATAGCCGAGATATTAGGTTTACAAGAGTATGTGGCTAGTACTGCAAAAATCTTGATCCAAGGGCCAACAACAGACTGGTCCTTAGCCAACATAGGCAGGACAAGAACGACCAGGAGAACCTGTCTGCCCAAGAACACTTACCATAACATCAAGCCCCGCTCGGTCTCAATTTAAATATTACTATTATCATGGTATTCTCCTGGCCCATAAATAGAGTCAAGAAGAGTAAGGTAAAACCTATTTCTCGCGAATGATGAAACCATCATTCGACTTCTATCGAAGTCTAAGCATTACTAAGCATTAGAGACATCTACCTATTCATACTAACAGGGTAGAACTAAGGATACCTGAATATCAAGGTAATCATGCATCAACGGTATTCAACCAACTCCTAATTACTTAATGCACATCTCACAAGACATAAAGTGTATTAAAGATTTATAAAGACTAGAGAAGGGTTTATACTCCAGGGCTTGCCTATGTTGTGCAGAAGGTTAGTTTCCACATGACAGATCACATGAGTTAGATCTGGCACCAATCACCATTGGTGGACGGACCTCCTCCGAAACTTGATCAACACAAACCTTCTCACTCTCATACTCTACATGTAATAAATGATGCTTTTCTTAACATGATGGACTACGTGCCATGATGCATGATGAAAGACACACAAGTGCATAACAGAATCTAAACTAACCTAAGAAAGTTGAGTACAACTTTCCTTCATCAAAGAACTAGGGTTTGTTGTTATAAAGACATTTTAGTTATTTATAACAAGTTAATTAATTGTCTATCATGAAAGTAATTACACTACCATGGACCAGCAAGATTAACATGCATCTTAACTCATGATCATTATAAGGAACTAATAATTAAGGCATAGTAATTACTATATAAACAAGTTGATTATGTGGTTATTAAGAAAGCAACACTTATCAGATTATACTAGTCAAGCAAGGCAAGGTATCTAACTAACATTACATAAGTTCAACCATGAGGGCAAACAAGGATCATCACATGACCTAATCACATGCATCTACTAACTAACTTGTATCACCCAAACATTTATTTAAAACATTTTAAAATTAACCAACAAGTTGACCATAAGCAATTCAAGAAAGTAACTTAGATGCCAAAGAACAGCAAAGGGTTAGTGTTCCAAGGTCTACAATTAACTCCAAATACACCAAAGTCATTTTAAGATTTACCCTAACTATTATGGTAATTATTAATTAATAATTAAAGCATCTAATTAAGTAGATAAATTAGAATTATCAAAATAGTACCATAATTTTTATGGAGGCAAGTATAAGCGTGTAAAGCATACACAAAAAGTTTAATGATTAAAGGATAATTATTTTAGCCTATAAAAATCATGGAAGGTCTATTTATTAATTAAAAGATGTAATTTTTAAGCATAGAAAAAGTACTTATTATGCCTACCTCATATTTTCCCTCATACAGAACATCATAAAAAGGCCACACAAAAAGTTTCATAATTTGATAAGCTCCAATTATTTAGTTATGAATTAAACAAAAAACTGCATATAAAAACATTTTCTGAAAAATAAAAACTTGGCCCAGACTTTTCTCACCAGCACGTAGCCAGCCAGAGCCACTGACAGGCAGACCCTAGTCAGCGCACAATGTCCCCGCGCTTGACCAAGGGTACACCGCCGTTGACCGGCGGGTTCTCATCGCCGGCGAGGTCTCCGGCGACGAGGGCGGTACCTACGTGCTTAGGGTGACCTTCCACATTGATCCAGGGTGATGGGTGACCAAGCTAGGGTTTCTACCGAGCTCGACGCCGGCCATGGCAGCCACGGCAGAGCGGCGAGCTTTATGCCAGACATGAAGGACCAATAGAGGTTAACATAGAGGCGTCCTGGCAGCACCAGGGACTAACCACGATCACGTGAGACTACTCGGTTGAACGTATTAGGGCTCGGTTCATGCATAGCCTCGTCCATGGCAGCTCGGTGGGCATGGCACGACGATGCGATGGCAGACTGGCCGTTCTGGCCCCTAATCGGCCTATATAGGGACGGCTACGCATTTTAGGTTCTCACTGAGACTTGTTGAGCTAGGCGGTTGAAGTGGAGACGGCGCAGATGCGGCTACCGGCGGCGAGGACGAGCACGACGGCATGAACTAGACGGCGAGGTCATGCTCCGGCGCGTCCTATGGATATAATGGAAAACTGGCGAGCCGATGAGCTTTGTAGTAATACAAGGAAACCAAAACAATAAAGGAGATGGTGGGAGATGCTCAGGAGTGGCCTGGCCATGGCGGAGGGGAACTCGGCAGCGATGGCGTACTGCTGCGACGATAACGGCACGCGCAGATGAATTAGGCAGCGAGGAGCGGAATGAGTGGGTCAAGGAGATGCATGAGGAGGAGGCGAAGTTGGATGTGCGAGCAATTAGGCAAAGGCGCAAAGGCGGCGACGAATTGCGTTGGCGGAGCAAGGCTCGACGGCGGCGGCGGGAAGAAGGAAAGAGGAGAAGCGCTGGTGGCTTCGCGTTAAATTAACAAGGATGTGATTTCCAGGTGCGCTAGCTCCTACTTGGACGAGCCACATAGGCTGCTGCATGCCTAAACGTGCGAACACGGCGCTAGAGAGCGGCGGGCGGCCACCAACGGCGAAGCAGCTACGTGGCACCTGCTTGCCGGTGCCTTGTAGCCGACTAACAGGCCTTCTTCAGCACTCTCTATCTCCCGATTCCTCTACTAAACACGATTAGATCCCTTAAGAAAAATTGTTCATTGATCTGAGCTCTCCAACTTTACTTAAATGATCAACATCCAAAACCTGATGGTTTAAGAGATTTTGAATGTTGAAACCAGGTATACTGAAACTGAAACTAAATTCAGTTTCAGGGTTGTGAAAACAGTTTTGGTTTAAGCAACTTTGAGCAATTAATTTATGAACAATTATTAATCAATCATCGCAACTAGTTATATATTAACAAAGACCAAGCATGCCACCAATCAAAGGAACAAAAGTTGGGCAAATTTTATTTATGAAAATTCATTTATTAATTCACCAAGAATTGAACTTAATAACTGTTTTCAGGGACAGTCAAAAATGGTCGTGAGAGAAACAATTATTGAATTCAATCCTTGAGCTCTAATTTGAACATATTTGATTTAGAACATCATCACTTTTTTGATTCTACATTATAAAGCAGACTTTGTACTATAAATTTTATTTTAACAAAATTTTACTTGTTTAAGCAAATTCACATATATAAAATCACAAAGTTTCTTAATCACTACTATTGACATCATTTCATGCAACATGTGAAACATACTATAAGCAACATATGAAACACCACAATGCAATGTATGCTATAATTGATACATTTAGTGCATGTATAACATGATACTTGGTGATTATGCTTGATGATGCTCATGGTTAAAATTTTAAGTGTTTTTTAACATCTAGGATGTTACATCAACCCTAGTTAACAAGAGTCAACCAGAGCTATTGAAGATGAGTTACTTTGGGATCTCAGGTGCATATTGGTTAGGTTGTCATTGTTTGAAATATGGATATTGACCCCACTACAGAAACCCAAGTGCTTGGATGAATTCCCCATGAACAGAGAGTTACCGGACTATCCATCAGTTGACTAAACAGTAGCAGTAAGTGGGAAATGAGCTATGCTCCACTTGCCCATGGTCATATGCATGAAGATGGAAAGTAAAACATCAGCTGAAGTAGCTCCCAACTCAACTCACTCTCCCATTTCTCATCCTTCTCTGTCTCTAAAGAGCAAGAACAAGAAAGAACTAGAGAGAGAAATTGGAGATGGAGGTGGAAGATGAAGTGGAAGGAAGGACTCCAAGGTCACCATCTCATCAAGCTCAAGTTATCCTCATCTTATCCATGGTCAT